>NC_133182.1:5755000-6017500 GCF_049306965.1 Danio rerio | reverse complement strand
ACCCTGTAAGAAAATATATTAAAGTTAAATGTAAAGCAGCATTTATCATTTTATTTATTGATGCTCCTGCCTTTAAGTTCCTTTACCCAAACTTGTATTTATTCATTCATCATGATTGTTTAAGTAAAGGTTTTGATTAAAAGTTTTGTTATATATCTAGATGTAGATAAAAGTTCTCAAATTATTATTAATTCACCTAAAATCAGGAAATGGTCAAACCTACCGTTTAAAGCAGATTCTGATCAACAGCAATAAAATACTGACTACACAAACTTAAACTAAAGCAAGCTTTTTTTTTCTTCAATGTTAACAAAAGCAACAGATATGGTGTTATCAGCATTTTTTGAATCATCTGAATGCAGACACATTAGCATTGTTCAGTTTTAATGAGAGCGAGAGCTGTATTTTATTACTGTAGTAAATATGTTAAATTCAATAAAACAGAATTGGCTAAAGATCTTCTAATTTAGAGATTTGCATCAGAGTAAAATGGTTATCAAACATGAAAAATTATTTAAGGTGGTGCTCAGATTTATCCAAAACAGCTGTTGATTGGATTCTGACAGTCGCAATGTGTTATAGTCATACCTTTTTTTCTTAATACAGTTATTTTATTATGCTCATTGAGGATCAATTTAATTTTAATTAGGGCTGTATAATTCACAAAAGTTCATTATCTTGTCCATCTTGTCAGTAAAGCTGGCTTAAGCACACAATATGAGATGATTCTTTCATTCAGAGTAGATCAGAATCTGTCAGTAAGTGTTTTGATGCAGTTTCTGTTGTGCAAATCAGTGAATCAAGGTTCTGAAATAAAGATTTCAGTAATAGGGAAGGGAATAGGAAGCAATGCACATAATTGGAAATAATTTAGCTATAAATAAATTATCCACTTGTGTACTTTCAACTGATAATGAAGTCATCCAGGGCGTCAAAAATCTTGCTCCTGACAAGTTGACAGAGTAGACATCACGAACACCTGCTGGTCAAAAAATAAAATAAAATAAAAAATAAACAAAATATTACAATGCAATAAAAATTGCTTTTACACATACATTGCAAACATTTCAGTATAGTTTTTTAAATTCAATCAGCTAAATCACTGGATTGAAATACATTTTACTTGTCTCATGTTATTTATTATTATTTCTTTTTAATTATCAGGAATTATTTTGTTTGTTCTCTATGGTGGACTCTCCATTACTGTCTCTCCATTAAGCTGTTCCTCATTTACAAAACAACTCGCAGTCAGATACTCTGATCATTCTTGAGGAAACATGATTTTTATTTCCAGTGACACGACAAAAAAAATATGAACAAAGGGATGTCTAATCAAAAGAGTTAATTTTCTGGTTGTATTAATAAAATTGTTGTATTAAAAAAAAAGTCACTAATGAGAATCAAATTGTCTTATTTTATATATTTTCAAAAATAAACTTATTCCTACAGTCATTACTTTAACTAATTACATTGTGCCATTAAGAATTAAGTAATTTACTAGTTATGAGTAGCGTTATCCATAAATCATTAGTTCTTTTAAAAAAGTTTGTTAAATAAATAGAGGATATCTACAGTTGAAGCAGATTCTCATCAACAGCTATAAAATACTGGACACACAAACTTTAACCTATGACTTTTAACCTATGACAAGGTCTTCTCATCAATCTAAATTCATTTAATTTACTAGTGTTTGCAATGCATTGTCCAATACGTAATACTTAATACTAATACAAAAATTTATTTTGACTGAAAATTTAAAGAAAAATGTAAACCTTTTTCTTATAAAAAAAGTTTGTAATTGTGATATTGATACTATGCTGTATTTTTGTTATTTCTTTTTATGTTTATCAGCAAAGCCTGTAGTGAAGGTGAATCCAGATCAGCCTGTGTTCATTGGAGAGACAGTCACTCTCACATGTGACACACAGACAGGAGAAAATACTCAGTGGATCAAATACAGCTGGATTAAAAACAGTTCACCAGCTCCAGGCATTGGTGAGAGAGTCTACGAAATCACATCTGTGTCTGATGCTGATGCTGGTCAATACAGCTGTGAGTTATCAGACATCAGCTCACAGACATCAGTCATCAGTGCTGCTGTTACACTGACTGTATCAGGTGAGTCTTCAAATTCACATCTTTTTAATAATGACTTAACATCATTATTAACGCTGGACATTAACATCATTATTAATCACTTCTCAGGTCCTCATTTAGGGCAGTGTACACATGGTTTTAAACAGCATTTTAATTGGAAACCCAAGTCTATCATATCTACTAAAAGACAGTAAATATTACTTTACAAACTGTATTATAAATAAAACAAATGAACAGTTTTATTTTAGTTAATATTTTTTACTGAAATTAACTTAAAAACTGAATAAATCAAAATTTACAAGTAAATTAATAGACTCGATGATGGGCTAAAAATCTGCAAAATTCTGTGGATTTCTGTGAGCGCAGATTCTGTGTGGGTCTAGTTATGCCTTATTTTCTTTACAATTATTTTAATATGTTCATCGGTGATTGTTAGAATTTTTATTATTTTTGTCTCTTTTTCTTTTAATCAAACAATTATTTGTATAGGTCATGTAAGGGTCATATATTAACTGAACTTCTACTGTTGTGTGTGAGTGCTGTGCATACTAATTAGCATTTTTGCAGAAGTAGATAATTGCTGGTCCAAAATTAAATTGAGCTCTGCAGAAACTTCCTGTCTGAAGAAAGATGTTAAAACTGAACACAGAGCACAAAAATGGTATGCTTTTATTGTTGTGCAGATAATTAGTAGGAAAAGAGGACTTATGTCTGGGGTGCGGCCAATGGAGGACTGAACAATCATTGACAAATGACGACTTTCACTAAACTCCACCTGTTAATATCAGCTGCCTATATAAGTTGGAGTCAGGAAAGGAAAGTTGTTGCGCACCTCCTTAATGTAACTTTTGCATTGCATTGAGGATAACAGAATTCTGTCAATCAAATTATTCATTTGTATCCAATAAATTGTTAAGATTTTTGACATCGAAGAAAAACCTCAACTGACCTTTTTTCTTGAACACGCATGGAATTGATTGAGTATTCCAACAGGATCAGTTATAATTTTTAGGTAAGCAGACTAGAAAACTACAGAACAATTATCTGTACAGTGTATTAAGTGTAGATTGTACACTCATTATAATCTGGGATTATAGTCACTCCTGTTTGCTGTTAACATGATGTGAGATTGTTCATGCATTCAGAGTAGACAAGAGTCTGTCAGTGAGTGACTGAGTGGAGTTTCTGCTTAGATGGTGGTGAAACTTGCAGAATATTGAATTGGAACAAACAGCCATTATGTCACTATTGATTTCTCATGTCATTACACTTTAAACTGAACACGAGTCTGAAAAAAAAAGATGTTTCACAAGAGAAGTCTACTGAATGTGTTTTGTGGAGGCTGTGGTTTGTATATTTGATATTTACTCTCTGTCTGTGATCCTGTGGCTATTCAGGATAAAGATGATTGTATTAAGGGATTTTATCAGATGTTGAAGATGAAACAGGGTGGACATTTAATCAAGGCAATTGTTTTACTGAAATTAAATAAAACATAATGATGTGCTCAATACTTATTTTATTTCCTGTATAATCACAGTCCTAATACTAGCTGATAAACATTTAGTTAAAAGTGCTGAAGTGTTACAATAAGCACAGTATAAAACATTTTGTTATTTATTCTTTGTTTTTTGACAAATTAAACCAAAAAATGTGGCAAAATATGTTTAAATCAAAGAAAGCAATGTCAAGATGTCATTAATCATTATTTCCTCATGTGTGTGTATTAATGCAGAGAGACCAAAGCCTGTAGTGAACGTGAGTCCAGATCAGCGAGTGTTCATTGGAGAGACAGTCACTCTCACATGTGACATACAGACAGGAGGAAACATTCAATGGACCAAATACAGCTGGATTAAAGATGGAGACACTCGCTATCAATACTATCCACAAACAAAACCATCAACAGTAGACTGGAGTTTCAGAGCTGATTCTGTATATTTTGGTGGTCAATACAGCTGTAGAGGAGAGAGATCAGACTCACAGACATCAGACATCAGTGATGCTGTTACACTGACTGTATCAGGTGAGGCTCTATAATCACATCTCTTGGGTTTGAATTTAAAATCATTATTTGTGACTCAAAATGTTTCTTGTGCTGTTTTTTTTTATATCAGCCTCATCTCTTCATTTAAGAATGATGTAACAGTTCACTTTTAGATTTTTGTTTTTTAAATAAGGAACAGCATGAGATTATTTCATAAAACAGACACACTGTACAACTTAAGAAAGAAGTCTGAGAGCCTCAAATAATGTGTTTTTATTCATCACAGAAATGTAATCTAGCTTATATTTACACAGCGTCTTCATCCAATACACCTAGAAGCGATTCACAACATCCCACAGCACCATGAAAACTACTAACAAATACAAATAGCATTTCATAATTCAAGCATGGACATGTTAAATTACATTTCATAGCAAACATTATTTGTGTCTTTCTTTATTTTCAACATACTTCACTATGCTCAACAATGAATGTGATAATCCTTCCACCATCACACATGAGTAAACTTCACTTCAAAATGATGCAGCGTATAAAAACAGTTAGGCAAGGCAAGGCAAGTTTATTTATATAGCACATTTCATACACAATGGCAATTCAAAGTGCTTTACATCAACATGAATAAAAGAAACAAGTTAAATAAAAATAAAAACAAATAATAAAAATGTGTAAAAACAAAACAAAACAAAACATAAAAACAGGTAAAATGTGATATAAAAGAATGAAGAAGCGAAAAACATGATAGTGCAATCTGTCAGACGCAGCACAGTGCTCATTCAGTAAAGGCACAGCTAAACAGATGTGTTTTCAGTCTTGATTTGAATGTGCCTAATGTTGGAGCACATCTGATCATTTCTGGAAGCTGATTCCAGCAGCGAGGGGCATAGTGGCTAAAAGCCGATTCACCCTGCTTTGACTGAACTCTTGGAACTTCTAGTTTAAATGATCCTAATGATCTGAGTGATCTGTTGGGTTTGTATTCAGTGAGCATATCTGTGATGTATTTAGGTCCTAGGCCATTTAGTGATTTATAGACCAGTAATAATACTTTAAAATCTATTCTGAATGTAACTGGCAGCCAGTGTAAAGACCTGAGGACAGGTGTGATGTGCTCTGATTTCCTGCTTCTGGTCAGAATTCTGGCTGCAGCGTTCTGGATGAGCTGCAACTGTCTGACTGTCTTTTTAGAAAGACCAGTGAGGAGTCCATTACAGTAATCCACCCTGCTGCTGATAAAAGCATGAACAAGTTTTTCTAAATCTTCACTAGAAACAAAGCATCTGATTCTTGCTATGTTTTTGAAATGATAGTATGCTGATTTACTGACTGCTTTGACATGACTGTTGAAACTCAGATCTGACTCCAGAGTCACACCAAGATTCTTGACCTTATTTTTTGTCGTTTGACCTTTAGTGCCAAGGTACGCATTCACCTTGAGAACCTCATCTTTGTTTCCAAACACAATCATTTCAGTTTTCTCTTTGTTTAACTGAAGAAAGTTTTGGCACATCCAATTGCTCATTTCATCAATGCATTGGCAGAGGGTGTCAATGGGGCTGTAGTCATTAGGCAGTAAGGCTAGGTAGATCTGAGTGTCATCAGCATAGCTGTGGTAGGAGATTTGATTCTTTCTCATTATTTGGCTTAGAGGGAGCATGTAAAGGTTGAACAGGAGAGGTGCCAGAATCGAGCCTTGTGGGACTCCACACGTCATGGGTGTCCAGTCCACCTCGACCTATGGTCACCTATACTGACATGGTAACCTCTACCTTCAAGGTAAGATCTTAACCATTTGAGGACCGTGCCAGATAGCCCAACCCAGTTTTCCAGCCTATCCAGAAGTATGCTGTGATCGACAGTGTCAAATGCAGCACTGAGATCCAACAATACCAGCACTGTTATTTTACCTGGATCTGTATTTAGGCGTATATCATTGATTATCTTTATAAGAGCGCTCTCTGTACTGTGATGTGCTCTGAAACCAGACTGGAAATTGTCTAAACACCCCCTGAAGTTTAAGAACTTGTTAACCTGCTTAAAAACAACTTTTTCAATGATTTTGCCAATGAAAGGGAGATTTGAGATTGGCCTGTAATTGCTCAATAGGGTGTTATCCAGGTTGCTCTTCTTCAAGAGGGGTTTAACAACTGCAGTTTTAAGTGAGGTTGGAAAAATCCCTGATAGAAGTGAAGCATTTACCACTTTTAGAAGATCCATTTCTAAACAGGTAAACACCGTTTTGAAGAATGATGTGGGGAGCGTGTCAAGACTGCAGGTTGATGTTTTCATAACTTACACAATTTCTTCTAAGATTTTGCCGTTAATTGCCATGAAATCAGACATAATGTCTGATTTCTTAAGTTGTGGTTGAGCTTGTTTGATATCGACACAACTTGACTGATTAGATGAGCTGATTGCCTTTCTGATATTATTGATCTTATCAGTGAAGAAATGAGCAAACTCATTACATTTGCTTCCAGAGAGGAGCTCACTGGGAATCCGACTGGGGGGGTTTGTGAGTCTCTCTATCGTTGCATAATATCGTTTAATAGCTGGAGTGATCAATATATCAAAAAAGATACAGAAATGATCAGATAGTGCCACATCCTTAACAACAGTCGATGAAATGTGTAAACCCTTAGTTATAAGTAGATCAAGAGTGTGTCCACGATTGTGTGTGGGTCCTTGAACATGCTGAGTCAGATCAAAAGTGTTAAAAACAGTCATCAGTTCTTTTACAGCATTGATTTCTGGATTATCAATGTGAATATTAAAATCCCCAGCAACACTAAAATAATCAAATTCAGAGGTTACAATTGATAACAGCTCTGTAAAATCCTCAATAAAAGCTGGAGAATATTTTGGAGGTCTGTAGATAATGATCAGTAAGATGCGTGGAGACCCTTTTAGTGCTATACTCAGATATTCAAAAGACAAATAGTCACCAAATGACACTTGTTTACATTCATACACATCTTTAAACAGGGCAGCGATGCCTCCACCTCTCCTATTAACTCTGCAAACACTCAAAAAGTCAAAGTTTAAAGGAGCTGCTTCATTCAGAACTGCTGCGCTACAACTGTCATCTAGCCAAGTTTCATTTAAAAGCATAAAATCAAGGCAATTTGTGTTGATAAAATCATTGACTAAAAGTGACTTATTATTGAGTGATCTGATGTTTAGAAGTGCTAACTTAACAGTTTTAGCTGTTTTTTCTATAGTAGTCTCAGATCTACATTTAATAGACACCAGATTTGAATGATTTGCTTCACGGCCTGATGAAGTCTTTGGTTTTCTGTCACTTAACACAACACATATCTGCTTAGGGAAAGCTACAGACACACTGGGTTCCTGCTTGTTCTGAAAACATTAGATAAAGACACTGTTATCTAAGCAGGCCCCCAACACACATCACAGAGAGCTCTTGTGTTCACCAGCTGGAGATGGGGCGTTGTTGTTTGGGCCCTGGCGGTGTGATCGGAGGGCTCTTCCAGGTGGGCTCATAGGTGATTGTGGAGAAGGCCGGTTTTTGGTTGGTAACTGGGGGCTTGCGGCAATGGAGTGTGAAAGTTTAGTTCCAGCATACACCAGTTCCTCCATCTTTTTTGAAAAACCCAAGAGTGGTGAACATTGTGACAATGAGAACGTGTCCGGTGACAGAGGCTGTGCATCTGGAGATTCTGTCTGCAAAAATATGTTTTCCTGAGGATCATTTTTGAGTGACGAGACTTGATGCTGTTCTGATGCGTCACAGTCTGCCTGTGTTGAGCAGAGGGCAACTGATAGTGTCTCTATCAACATTGGGTGTTTTGGCTGCATGGCATTATCACTGTCCTTGGGTGATTCGTCAGCCACAAGTCCACTCAGGAGCTGATTTGAGGTCCTGTGGTCATCCGGACATTTGCTAGGTGTGTGTGTACAATTCAGTTCAGTGGCATACACAGCTGATGGATGATTGAGGGAGAAAAAAATATTGTCCTTTAGCACCTTTGCACCAAGCTTGTTTGGATGAAGGCCGTCTGATGTAAACAGCTGTCTTTGGTTCCAGAAGAGATTGAAGTTGTCGATGAAATTCAGTCCTTTCTTGTTACATGTTTTCTGTAGCCATACATTTAGACCAAGAAGCCGTGAAAACATATTTGTCCCTCTTGCAGGGAGTGGTCCACTTATGAACGGCTGAACCTTCAATCTTTCAGCTGTTTCCAAGAACTCACAGAAATCTTTCTTGAGCAGTTCTGACTGTTCTTTCCGAATATCATTCTTCCCCACATGGATGATAATCCGTTTTGCAGTCTTGTGCTTTTTCAGAATTTCCTCAAGTTCTTTGTTTACATCAGAAACTGTTGCATGAGGAAAGCAGTATGTCATTGTAGATCTGCTCCTGAAATTCTTGATTATTGAATCTCCTATGACTAGTGTTCTTATCTCAGGTGTGATCGGAGCAGAATGCCGCTGTCTAGTCGGCCTTGAGCCCCTGTTCCATGCAGAATTAGTTGCTGAATCATGCGATCTCTGTCTGACTGCATTTGGGCATTCTTCACCCATATTACTCAAAACTTCATATCTGTTCTGAAGCTGTATTTGAGTCCGAGCTGTATTTGGGGTAGAAGACGCTAATGCGGCAGCGTATGATCTGACCCCACGAGTACCCTTTGGTCTCGCACCTTGTTTATGCCAATGCTCATTTTCAAAAGTTCTTTTCTGTTTTTCTGTGCTCAAAACAGTAGCAGGAACAGATTTATGGGACTCACCGAATGTGTGCTGAGAGGATCCACAATGAAGCTGAAGTTCTGGTCGGATCGCAAGCAACTTCGTTTCAAGAACTGCAATCTTTTGTAGAAGTTTGTGGCAGTTTGTACAGCAGTGAGAATCTGAATTAATCCGATCCAGAGGCATTTTCACAGCCGTGTCTTCCCGTCTCCGGAATGTAAGCAGCTGGTAGTGGGAGGATTGTTTAGACGGTAATTTCCCTCTTGTTAGTATAGCTATATTTCAGAAAGTTTGTAGAATCGATGCTGATTTTCAAGCCGTGTTGTTTGAGCACTGTGCTGATTGGCTCAAGTTAAAATTAGGGTATAAGATATAAAAGCTAGAGTGCGAAGAGCGGAGCAGTGGGCAAAGACTTCCGAACAGTAGCAAAGCAGGAAGTAGCAATCTATATGTGTATATGTAACCCACTCGCTCTTTTGCGTGCTCGCTGGCCTCTAGCACCACCGCTGCTACTCTGCGTTGTGTTGTATGTGTTGTGGGATGGTAAACTGGAGATGCAGGCAAAGAGAGGTTCGTGATCGTGACTCGACCATTTATTTGTCAGAAGGGCACCTATCAGTGTTGATAACACAAACTCAGTCAAATATCAACACAAAACATTCATTATTATTAACTACTGCAACACAATGGCTTTGCATGAGCCACACACTCCCTCAATCACTCTATCACAAAAAATAAAAAAATAAAACAACCTTTTAACTCCCTATACAACCCTCTATTTGCTCCTTACAATTTAGTACACAGAATATCTCAGTAAAAAGAACTCTTGAGCATTAATAACAAAGATGCATTTTAAATAAGGATCCTGCTATCATGAACACGTCTTACCTATTAGTGTTGATAACACAAACTGAGGAAATTACGGCGCACTGCGCACATATTCAACACTACGGTGTGCCAAGAGGCTCAAACAACATAAGAAACGTCCAAATACCTAAATAAAACAGTGTCACAGCGACATCTTGTGGACAAAACAAACACTGCGCTACATCTATATATGTATATATATATATATATATATATATATATATATATATATATATATATATATATATATATATATATATATTGTGTGTGTGTGTGTGTGTGTGTGTGTGTGTGTGTGTGTGTGTGTGTGTTATGAAATAATTCATTCCTTAGGGTATAGTTTATTCAAAACTGATTCACAGTCAAAGGGATTTTCCCCTATTAAAAATTAATTAAGTTAATAGCTGTGAACTTGATGCTGTGCTGTGTTTTCAATATTTAATTTTATGGTCAGTGAAGTCAGTGAAACCTGTAATGAAGGTATTATCATGCTGGTATTATAGTGTTATCAACTACTTTGATTGTATTTTAAATATCTGAATACAGAAACATTTACATTGTTCAGTAATAAATTGATAGTGACAATAGTATTTTATAATCAATTAAACATTTTCAGATTCTCTGTATTCTGATGAAATAAAACTCTTTAATTAAAAAAAAAAAAAAAAAAAAAAACTTTGATGGCACTTGGTTCTATCCATCAGTTTTTGTTGGGATTTGAGATGTCAAAGGGTTTATGATAATTTTTGAAAGACTTATTTAAACACAAGCATCTATTGCTCATGAGCAACTTTATTGCTTAATTTTAAGAACCTTATTTATATAAATTTTATTTAATATTTGATTTTTGATGCAGTTGCTTTCAGACTCAAAATGTTTTTCTTACTAAGATTTTTTTTGTCTTGTTTTTAGTGTAAAAATCTTACAATTTTTAAATCAAGAAGCATTTTCTAGACAATAAGCAACACATATTGTTGTGTTTTAAAAAAATAATATTAAAAATGAAGTCAATCCATTACGGTGAATAATTCACATGCAACATGTAGCCGGCTACTATCCTCATATTCACAAGGATAACATGCTTTTAAAAATGAACCATTGACTTGTTCCTGCTGCTCTTTACAGAGTCACAGATAAGCTTTTAATTCAGTCAAAGCAGACTGTGGAGAATGACAGAAACTCAATGTCTGTATATACAATATTGATTGTAGAATCTCTGTGATCTGTTTGCTTTCAGTTAAGTCACATGAATCACTGATAAAATGAGTGGGCAGGGCTTCTGTTCAGTAGGCGGTGTTTGTGCAAATATACACACCCCTGTTAATTAACATGCCTTGGGAAAATGTTTTTATATCTTAATTAAATAAATGCTTTGGTTAAAATGATGAACATTTAAATTCCTGAAACATGCAGAATAATTTAATGGAACAAAGGACTCATGATTGGGGTGTTTGAGTCACTATGTTTTCGTAATTTCTCTCAGCTTCACCCAGATCTACAGTGACTGTGACACCAGACAGTGCTGTATTCACTGGAGAGACAGTCAATCTGAAGTGTGTGATTAAGTCAGATCACAGTGACTGGACATATGAGTGGTTTAAAGACAGTGTAAAGTTACAGTCGTCTGATGGTCATTACACTGTAAACAGAGACACTCTCACTATCAGAGGAGCTGCTGAGTCTGATCGGGGTCACTACTGGTGTAGAAGACAGAGATCTGGAAGACCAAACTCATCACAATTAAGCTCTGCTGTTTCTCTCTCAGTGACGGGTGAGCTGAATTTATTCCTTTTAAACTCACTCTACATCAGGATTTCTTAATCCTGATCTTTGAACCCCACTGTTCTGCATGGTTTGTATGTTTATTTTTTCTTTTCACTTCAGATGTAATTTAACCGTAAATGCGCTGCAATGAATATGTGTAGAATGTGTAATTTTAGTGTGTGATGTGTGAGTTTATATTGTATTATATACAGAGATATATAATGCCACACTTCACATTTCTCTAATAAAAAGATACTGCAGTCAGTGCTGTTGTGCAAATCAGTGAATGGAGGTTCTGAAGTGAAATAAAGGTTTCAGTGGAGAAGGGAGTAGGGAGCAATGCACATAATTAGAAATAATTTAGCTATAAAAATAAATTATCCACATGTGTACATTCAACCAACAATAAAGTCGTCCAGGACGTGTCCTCACAAATCATGCTCCTGACGAGTTGACAGAGTTGACGTCATGCTAGGGACACCTGCTGGTCAAAAAACTAAAAATACAACAAAATATTACAATGCATCAAAATTGCCTTTACACATACTTTGCAAACAATTTATTATAATATTTTAAATTCAATCAGCTAAATCACTGGATTGAAATACATTTTATTTGTCTCATGTTACTTTTTATTATTACTTTTTTAATTTTCAGGAATTATATTGTTTGTTCTCTATGGTGAACTCTCAATTAGGCAAGGCAAGGCAAGTTTATTTATTTAGCACATTTCATACACAGTGGCAATTCAAAGTGCTTTACATAAACAGGAATAAAAAAGACAAGTTTAGGAACATAAAATGCAGACAATAAAAATTATTAAAAACAGATAAAACCAATTAAAATGAGTTAAAACAGGCTATAAAGAATGAAAAAGAAAAGGAAAAACATAATAGTGCGATCTGTCGGACACAGCACAGTGCTCATTCAGTAAAGGCACAGCTAAACAGATGTGTTTTCAGTCTTGATTTGAATGTGCCTAATGTTGGAGCACATCTGATCATTTCTGGAAGCTAATTCCAGCAGCGAGGGGCGTAGTGGCTGAAGGCAGATTCACCCTGCTTTGACTGAACTCTTGGAACTTCTAGTTTATATGATCCTAATGATCTGAGTGATCTGTTGGGTTTGTATTCAGTGAGCATATCTGTAATGTATTTAGGTCCTAGGCCATTTAGTGATTTATAGACCAGTAATAATACTTTAAAATCTATTCTGAATGTAACTGGCAGCCAGTGTAAAGACCTGAGGACAGGTGTGATGTGCTCTGATTTCCTGCTTCTGGTCAGAATTCTGGCCGCAGCGTTCTGGATGAGCTGTAACTGTCTGACTGTCTTTTTGGGAAGACCAGTGAGAAGACCATTACAGTAATCCACCCTGCTGCTGATAAAAGCATGAACAAGTTTTTCTAAATCTTCACTAGAAACAAAGCATCTGATTCTTGCTATGTTTTTGAGATGATAGTATGCTGATTTACTGACTGCTTTGACATGACTGTTGAAACTCAGATCTGACTCCAGAGTCACACCAAGATTCTTGACCTTATTTTTGTCGTTTGACCTTTAGAGCCAAGGTATGCATTCACCTTGAGAACCTCATCTCTGTTCCCAAACGCAATGACTTCAGTTTTCTCTTTGTTTAACTGAAGAAAGTTTTGGCACATCCAACTGTTAATTTCATCAATGCATTGGCAGAGGGTGTCAATGGGGCTGTAGTCATTAGGCACTAAGGCTAGGTAGATCTGAGTGTCATCAGCATAGCTGTGGTAGGAGATTTGGTTCTTTCTCATTATTTGGCTCAGAGGGAGCATGTAAAGGTTGAACAGGAGAGGTGCCAGAATCGAGCCTTGTGGGACTCCACACGTCATGGGTGTCCACCTCGACCTAATTACTGTATTTCCTTTAAACTGTTTCTTATTTACAAAACAACTTGCAGTCAGATTCTCTGATCATTCTGGAGGAAACATGATTTTTTATTTTTTATTTTTTTCACAACACACCAAAAAATATGAACAAAGTGATGTCTAAAGAGTTTATTTTCCGGTTGTATTAACAAAATGGTTGTATTAAAAAAGTCACTAATGACAATCAAATTGTGTTATTTTATATATTTTCAAAATTAAACTTATTCCTACAGTCATTACTTTTACTAATTACTTTGTGCCATTAAGAATTAAGTAATTTACTAGTTATGATTAGCATTATTCATAAATCATTAATTCTGTTAAAAAGTTTGTCAGATAAATAGAGGATATTAACAGTTGAAGCAGCTTCTCATCAACAGCTATAAAATACTGGACACACAAACTTTAACCTATACTATCTTCTTATCATCTATCTAAATTAATTAACTTAGTGTTTGCAATTCCAATACGTAATTCTTAGTTCTAGTGCTTCTTGGTCAGCAATTTATGTTGTATAAAAATTGAAACAAATAATGTAAGCTTTTTTCCTATAAAAAAAAAAAAATTGTAATTGTAATTGTGATATTGATACTATGCTGTATTTTTGTTATGTTTATCAGCATTGCCTGTTGTGAAGGTGAGTCCAGATCAGCCTGTGTTCATTGGAGAGACAGTCACTCTCACATGTGACATACAGACAGGAGAAAACATTCAGTGGACATACAGCTGGAATACAAACAGTTCACCAGTTCCAGGCACCGATAGAAGAGTTTACGAAATCACATCTGTGTCTGATGCTCATGCTGGTCAATACAGCTGTGGAGTAAAGAAATCATCAGACTCACAGAGATCAGTCATCAGTGATGTTGTTACACTGACTGTATCAGGTGAGTCTTCAGATTCACATCTCTTCAATGATCATTTAACATCATTATTAACGCTCATCACCTCTCAGGTCCTCATTTAGGGCAGTGTACACATGGTTTTAACAGTATTTTAAATGGAAAACCAAGTCTATCATATAATATATCTACTAAAAGACAGTAAATATTACTTTACAACTGTATTATAAATAAATCAAATGAACAGTTTCATATTAGTCAATACTTTTACAGAAATTAATTTAAAACTGAATAAATATAAATTAATAATAAATAGACTCTTTTATATAAAAGTAAATAAATAGACTCGATGATGGGCTAAAAATCTGCGGATTTCTGTGAGCGCAGATTCTGTGTGGGCCTAGTTATGGCTTATTTAATTTACAATAATTTGAATATGTTCATTGAGGATCACTTATGATTTTAAGGTGAGCAGACTAGAAAATTACAGAAACATTATCTGTACAGTGTATTGAGTGTAGATTGTACACTCATCATAATCTGTGATTATAGTCACTCCTGTTTGCTGTTAACATGATATGAGATGGTTCATGCATTTAGTGTAGACAAGAGTCTGTCAGTGAGTGACTGAGTGGAGTTTCTGCTCAGATGGTGGTGAAACTTGCAGAATATTGAATTGGAACAAACAGCCATTATGTCACTATTGATTTCTCATGTCATTACACTTTAAACTGAACACGAGTCTGAAAAAAATCTGATGTTTCACAAGAGAAGTCTACTGAATGTGTGTTGTGGAGGCTGTGGTTTATATATTTGATATTTACTCTGTCAGTGTTCCTGTGGCTGTTCAGGATCAAGATGATTGTATAAAAGGATTTTAGCAGATGATGAAGATGAAACAGGGTGGACATTTAATCGAGGCAATTTTAAACTGAAATTAAATAAAAAGTCATGATGTGCTCAATACTTATTTTACCCGCTGTATAATCACAGTCCTAATGCTAGCCGATAAGCATTTAGCTAAAAGTGCTGAAGTGTTAAATTACAATAAACACGGTATAAAACACGTTTTATTTATTCTTTGTTTTTGCCACTTTAAACAGAAAAAGATGTGGCAAAATATGTTTAAATCAAAGAAAGCAATGTCAAGATGACATTAGTCATTATTTCCTCGTGTGTTTTAATGCAGCGAGACCAAAGCCTGTAGTGAACGTGAGACCAGATCAGCCTGTGTTCATTGGAGAGACAGTCACTCTCACATGTCACATACAGCCAGGAGAAGACATTAAGTGGATCAAATACAGCTGGATTAAAGATGGAGACACTTACAATCCACACAGAACAACATCAGCAGCAGAGTTGAGTTTCAGAGCTGATTCTGTGTCTGTCAGTGGTCAATACAGCTGTAGAGGAGAGAGATCAGACTCACAGACATCAGACATCAGTGATGCTGTTACACTGACTGTATCAGGTGAGGCTTTATAATCTCATCTCTTTAGTTTGAATTTAAAATCATTATTTGTGACTCAACATGTTTCTTGTGCTGTTTTTATCAGCCACATCTCTTCATTTAAGAATGATGAAACAGTTCACTTTTAAATTTTTTGTTTTCAAATAAGGAAATGCATGAGATTTATTTCATACAACAGACACACTGTACAACTTAAGAAAAAAGTCTGAGAGCCTCAAATAATCTGTTTTTATTCATCACAGAAATGCAATCTAGCTTATATTTACACAGCGTCTTCATCCAATACACCTTGAAGCAATTCACAATATCCCACATCACCATGAAAACTACTAACAAATACAAATAGCATTTCATAATTCATGCATGGAAATATAGCAAACATTAATTTGTGTCTTTCGTTATTATCAACATACCTCGCTTTGTTCCACAATGAATGTGTTAATCCTTCCACCATCAGACATGAGTCAATTTAATTTCAAATTAATGCAGCGTGTAAAAACTGTTAGGTAATATAAAGTAGGCTCAAAAGATCAATGTCTCTCATTATTGTCCGTTGGCTATATTTTTAAGCTTACTAGCTCATTACTGGGTCAACAATGGGCAATTTCAACAGAGTGTTTTCTGGATGCAGTAAGTGTGATGATGCTGAGTTGTGGTGATAAATCATTTTAGCAAACAGTTCAGATCAAACTGAGAGAGACCACTGCTTTTGATAAATGACCAAACATTATTACAAAATGATCAGCAGGGTAATAATATACACACAGAGAAGGCTGTTAATACACTTTTTTTCAGTGTAGAAACAGTATAACACATTCCTGAGCAAAGCTGAATTTAGCTGGTGTTTGTCTGAGAACTTGAGGGAGTCAGATCCTCTTCAAAAACAGCAGATCAGAAACTACTGACAGCACACAAGAAAAATAGAAAAAAAAAATATTATGTAATATGAGATGACATTTATAAAGATTTGAATTAACTAATTTTCACTGAAAGAGCTGTTTGAGTCACTATGTTTTTGTCTTTCTTCTCAGCTGTACCCACATCTATAGTGTCTGTGACACCAGACAGTGCTGTATTCACTGGAGAGACAGTCAGTATAACATGTAATATTGTGTCTGGTCATGGGGACTGGAAATTTGTTTGGTATAATGACAGACACAGTAAGTTAAAGTTGTCTGATCACACTGTAATCGGAGATACTCTCACTATTAGAGGAGCTGCTGGGTCTGATCAGGGTCACTACTGGTGTGGAGCACAAATAAGATCAGTCTCAACACAATCAAGCTCTTCTGTTTATCTCTATGTGAAGGGTGAGTGCCTCAGTAAATATTGTGCTATAATTTGATTTAAAAAAGCATAAAATACAAAAAAATCTGCTTCCCATTCAATTTTACAGTGAGTTGAAATTTTATTTTAATAATAATAATATCAATTATTATTATTCATTCATTTATTTTCTTTCGGCTTACATTTCTACACCCTAAATGTAAAATTTGTTCATCCTTCATTCATTCATTCATTCATTCATTCATTCATTCATATTCTTTTCTTGGTACCTTTATTAATCTGGGGTCGCTACAGGGGAATGAACCGCCAACTTATTCAGCATATGTTTTACACAGCGGATACCCTTCCAGCCGCAACCCATCACGGAGACACATCCATACACACTCAATCACACTCATACACTATGGACATTTTAGCCTAATTTAGGCTCGAACCAGCAACGTTCTTGCTGTGAGGCAATCGTGCTACTCACTGCACCACTGTGACACTCCATTATTGATAAAACATGAGCCAACTAGATTTGTTGCTTTGTGTTTTTTCTTTTTCACAGGTTTTGAGATTGTAAAATATTGGATAAAATCATGCACAAACACACTACTGTGAAGAATTTCCAAAATACATTTTTCACTTTGTTTTGTTTTGCTTCACAGCCTTACCCACGTCTACATTATATGTGACACCAGACAGTGCTGTATTCACTGGAGAGACAGTCAATCTGCAGTGTGTGATTGAGTCTCATCACAATGACTGGACATATGAGTGGCATAAAGACAGAAACAGTGTAAAGTTACAGTCGTCCTCTGGTCGTTACACTGTAAACAGAGACACTCTCACTATCAGAGGAGCTTATTGGTCTGATCAGGGTCAGTACTGGTGTAGAGGACAGAGATCTGGAAGACCAAACTCATCACAATCAAGCTCTGCTGTTTATCTCTCAGTGACGGGTGAGTTTAATATTTTTGTCTTCTTGACCTCTACAGTTATTGAATTCAGCACATTACTGTATTTACTCTATTCTGATTATTATTATTAATTGTATATTAATATTAAAATCTCTTTTTAGATTATACACTATAAATATTTATGATGTATCCAATGCAAACTACAAACAAACTAGATGTTTTATTTAATGCAGCACTTTTCTTATAAGACTTTTTTTTTGTTATTGAGTTCAGTGATCCTGACACTGTGATCAGTGTGATCAGGTTGGTCTTCACATTCACATCTGTTTGCCACATTTACAATCAATATTTTGAAAAGTTTCCCTGTACTCTTCTGAGTGAGCCACATGTTATTTTAATAGAAATAATGGAGAGCATCTTTAAGACCTGTTCACACCCATAGTTATTAAATTAGTGTTAAGGTCATTAGACGATCGTCTGTTTGTTATAAGTGTGTGCTACAGTTTTGTCATTTGGATTCTGATTGGCTGTAAAGATTTCAGGAAAAAAACAGTCACATCGCAGGACATACAATACTGAGTTAGGTTATAGATGAGGGACACATATGTTTGTTTTATGCGAAGTCAACATACAATCAGATGTGTTTACTTCTTTTTTTTCTGATGACAGTGACCTTTAAATTTGGTCATACAAATACTGTAAGAGCAAGACAACATTAAAAACTGGATAAGAGTCTTATTCATTTGCATTATTTTTATTTGTGGATAATTGCAAATACAACAAAACCATTTATAAAACTAAAAAAACACCTCAGTCTTCAGGATCTTTACGTAGAAAAACATCACCAAAAAAGTTCCCGTAGACCTTCATTCATCAAAACATAAATTAAGATATTTTAGATTAAATCTGAGAGTTCCCTTATCCTCCATAGACCACAAGGGTCACGACTCGTTCAAAGTCCAAAAATAATAAATAAATAAATAAATAAAAAACATCCATAAAACTGACCACATGACCTCAGAGGTTCAATATTATCAAGCTACGAAAATACTTTTGTACACAAATAAAAACAAAAATTTTGACTGTACAGACTAAAGTTACTTCTGCTTTGTGTCAGCATAGAGTGCACATTCACTCTTGTGAACTAAAGGGCTTTGTGTTTACACCAAACTCCAGTACTAGAGGACACAAACATGTCACTAATTCAAGGATATAAGGACTAAAGGATTTTGTCTCAGTTAGCAGGATTGACTAGACCTACTTGGCCTAAATAAAATAATCATTCACTGCTGTTGATCTTCACCCTAAATAACAAACGCACTGAACACTCCTTCAGTTTTTAGGATGATGCTACATCCAGATGGAGGATCATAAATTCATACAATTTATTCACAGAATATAAAGATAAAATGTATATATTTTTTTGAAAAATTTATGAAGATATAATTATTTTAACTAAGGATGCTCATTTCGGTTAATTTTGCTAAGCGACAACCGCCGCTCATTAATCGGTTATTAATGGTTAACTGGTCAGATTACTATTCATTTTATATTAAACAAATTGACGTGTCTATTTTGTGTCTGACACATTAAATATTGCTTAAAATACTGATTTATTTTTATATGCCAGCATATTAATAATAGAACATAACAACAGCATTTTCACTCACCTGCAGTGTTTAGCACAGAAGAACAGAATAAACTAAATAAAATGAATAAAATAAATAGGACTGCCCTAAATTATTTTCACTCTAATAATTAATTTATATTACAAAACGAAAATACTGACTGATTCTTTTTAATAACCGGCATAGGCTGTTTTTTTTCCAATCATGTTTTTTTCTTCCGTCAAATAAAAATAGCTGACTTCCTCAAATTGCCCGCTCCACGGAAAATATGCCTTTATTTAATACCCCGCTGTTATTATTATAATCACAAAACCTTTTTACATTTTTAAAGAGCCCATATTATACATAAAATAGGGTCATATCTTGGTTGTAAGGGTCTCCAACAACAGTCTAATATGCATGCAAGGTCAAAAAACACTTTCATGGTCTTATAATCTGCATTTATTTTTACCTAATTATCCCAGCGACTCCTGTATGAATCGTCCAGTGATTCATTTGTTCCCAAAGCCCTCCTTAGCGCGAAGCTATTCTGCGCTGATTGGACCGATGACAGTCTGTCGCGATTGGTCGACTGCCTTCAGTCAGAGAGTAAAATGCCCAATAGCTAATCAGCAATATAAAAAGTACTCACAGTTCCTACACGCTCGATAGTGTAGGCGTGGATTTTAGCTGCCACACACACACAAAAACACACACACACACCTCCGGACTAGAACGCTCCCGCTTCTGCCCGCACCCGCCAGGTTTTAGGCTTAGAACCCGCCCCGTTTTCTGCCCGCCGCGCCCGATCCCGCTAAAGAGCGGGGGAGAACACAACCAAAAATCACCCAGCTATACAGTCCAGACAGCCAAGCTGTCTGTATAAACACACACACAGCACCAACCATAAAGCTCTCGCTCGCGCTCTCTCTCTCTCTCTCATACGCGCGGGTGCGCACTAACACACACACAAGCACCAAGCAGACATATCTTTCTCTTTCTCAGGCAGCCCGCTCCCGTCCCAAATCAAACCCGTTACCGACCGCTCCCGCGGTTTATTCAGAAATTTATTCCCGCGCCGCAGAAATCTGGCGCGGGGACAGCCGCGGGTATGCAGACCTCTAACGTTACCACGGAGCTCCATAAACAAAGCAGCACGCGTCGCGTTTTTAACGTGACTTTGCACGCGATAAGAGAATATAGCCAGTTAACCTGATACAGTACACGCGGTTACAAGTAACAAATCACAACTAAATACATTTGCAAGCTAGAGTCAACGAGGCAACAACTTTAACCGCACGTACTTACACTTGAGAAATGGAAGAAACCCATCCTGATGTCCATCAGTAAGTTACTCTTTACTGATCCTTCCTTTAACAAACGCAGATGAAGTATTCTTTGTAGCATGTAGCTTCCAGAAGTTTCCAACTGCTTGGTTATAATGCTGAGGTTTCATCTTTGGGTAGAGACTCAATATAATATCCATCTGCAATGTGACTTCAATCGACCGGCATGTTTGTGTGTGTGTGTGTGTTTGTGGGTGTGTGTGTGTGTGTGTGTCTGGGTTTCTGCGTCAGAGGGCGGGGCCTCAGGTTTGAAATCTCCCGGGTTTGCGCGTGCACGTGAATAACTTGGTTTCATTCGTACGTCATGGCGAAACACCTAATGAATCGGTATCAAGGCGACTCGTTTGAAGCACTATAAGTCGACTCTTTTATAGATGAATCAACCGTTTTAAACACTGTACACTAACAGATTTAAGCCTTAGCTGGATACTTCACTTCACTTAGAGCTGTGTTACACACTACATGGAGGGGAATTTTCAAAAACCCATAATATGGGCTCTTTAATAGAAATTATTATTTTAAAGATTATGTCTTGCTATATGGTTTCTTCTCTCTCCCTCGCGGTTAAGTGCGCACGCTGCGTGATGAAAAGACAACAACGCGCTCATATGTTGACTTTTTGTAAACAGTTTTGTTGTTTAAATTTGATATTGCATTAATGTGCATACATATGGAAGGTAAATCCTGCCAATTTTAAATAAATCAAATAAACATTGGAAATAAAAATTAAAATCGGATTAACAATTTCATTTTAAAACACTGTTCACAAAATATCTGCCAAAATTGAAAAGGAAACTAAATTATTTCATTTTCATTTTCAATTTTACTTTGACAACACATCGTCCCAGTCAAATTGATCATTAAAATGAAGTTGCCAATTTAACATTTCATTTTCACTGCATTTCCACTTCGATGTAAGTTGCAGATGATCCCTAACACTGCGTGCATGAATGTCTGGCGAATATGAAACCTAAAACCAACTTTACAGAGCTGATTTAGCTTTCTTTTAAAGATTTTAGTACTAACAAGTTGTTAACGTCACAAGACCTAATACAGTATTCTATACGACTTCATCACAAGGCCTACCACACTTACGCTGCAGTTTCTCTGCCCACAGAGGAAGCCCGTGACTCCTGCTGCAGGACGGAAGTTTGACGTTTGGTTCTCCTGTGTCCCCTGTTCCCTTTTGCTGTACCAATGCAGCAGCTGCTTCACGTAAAAGCTGACTAACAGTTTTTGGCATTTTACCTCTGTTATACTGTATTTACACTAGTAACTCACGCTGTCCCATCCATCAAAACCGTGCTTCTGCCCTAGGGCCCTGTGAAAGCACTCGACGTTACTTGAATACGCCCCTCCCACTGATTAGCATATGCTTTGCATGCAGCTTGAAGTTGAAAATTAAATCGAAAATGAAAACTAAAATGAAAAAGTGTCAATAAAAGGAAAGCTTAATTTTACATTTTAATTTGAATTGTGTCACTATTATAGCGTGAAGATTAATAACACGCTTTGTAAAAATTGTGTTTCCATTTTATTTTTCAGTTTGGCTTTTTATTTTAATATTAGCAGTCTTGACGTGGAAATGCAGTAAAAATGAAATGTTAAATTGGCAAATTCATTTTAATTATCAATTTGACTGGGACTATGTGTTGTCAAAGTGAAAATGAAAATGAAAATTAAATAATTTAGTTTCATTTTCAATTTTGGCAGATATTTTGTGAACAGTGTTTTAAAATAAAATTGTTAATCTGATTTTCATTTTCATTTCCAATATTTATTTGATTTATTTAAAATTGGCAGGATTTACCTTCCATACATACATGCTTTATAAGCTGTAAAATAAAAGGTAAAGCCTATTTGTTGCGTTTATGACGCAGATCCAGGTCAACATCAGCCGAAATGGCATTAGGGCCAAAAAGGGGCACCTCACTGCCTTTATGTTGACAAGGAAAACAGAAGAGAAGAAGCGCGGTCTTCTTATGAAACGACTGAATCAGCTGGGTATCGATTGTGCAAAAGTGTTGCTGTCTGTGTTGTTACAATAGTAATATTTAATAATATTGTGATTATTCAAGATTTGTAAATTCATACAGCTCTGGATAACTTAAAACAGCGATTAAACCTTCAGAACGGCATTAATGCGTCCAGAAGTACAGTGAAACGGCTATAAACTCCAGCAAGATAGAGTGATTGTATGCAGAGCCATATACCTTTATCTATAAATAAAGTATAACTATAGAAACTGTGTTCATCTTAACTGAAAGTTTCGTCGAGTTTGCTGGCCTCACGCATCGCACACATGTCAGTCAGTCAGCACGTAACGCCAACAGATAGGCACAGCACTATATATGGTTACAGAAAAGTTTGCGCTGTTATAATTCACTTACCTTTTAATACATTTTGGTGCGATTATAATCCGCTATTAAAAACAACAACAATGACTGAATGTTTTGAATGGGTAATGTAACCGTGGCGGGATGCATTTTGGTCCCCGCCATTGAAGAATGAATGTAGCGGAAACCAAGCTCTTTAAAAGTTCTCTGTAGTTGTCTTGACAACACAAACTGCTGCTCTGGGATGAGCCGCGTGCAAAAGATGCCCCTCTTAACCCAAGGCGCATTCAATCGGCCCCTTATGCAGCCAAACTAAAAATATATAAAATAATATTTTTAATCGTTTAACTGATAGCATTAATCGGTTACAAATGCACCCTATCGGTTAACGGTTAATCAATTATTTTGAGCATCCCTAATTTTAACTAAAAGAGCCGTTTGAGTCACTTGATGTTTTGTCTTCTTTCTTCTCAGCTTTACCCTCATCTAGAGTGACTGTGACCCCAGCCAGTGCTGTATTTACTGGAGAGACAGTCAAGCTAAAGTGTGTGATTGAGCCGGATCACAGTGACTGGACATATGTGTGGTATAAAGACACACAGAGAAACGGTGTGTTACAGACGTCTAAGCTTCAAACGCTCACTCTCACTAAAGCTGCTGAGTATAATCAGGGTCAGTACTGGTGTAAAGGACAGAGATCTAGAAGACCAAACTCATCACAATTAAGCTCTGCTGTTTATCTCAATGTGACACGTGAGTACTTCAGCAAGAAATGTTATAATATGTTCAAAATAGTCAAATATAAAAATACATTATACTATGAATATTTGCAGTTTTACAATAGACCTATCTGAATAATCACATTAAACTTTATTTCACTGTTAAATTATGTAAATATTCTAGATGTTGTATGGTGATGCTGTGGTTTTACTGACTATAACAGGGGTCACCAATCTCAGCCCTGGAGGGCCGGTGTCCTGCAGGGTTTAGCTCCAACTTGCTTCAACACACCTGCCTGGATGTTATAAGTATACCATAGTAAGACCTTGAATAACTAGTTCAGGTGTGTTTGATTAGGGTTGGAGTGCAAAACACGGCCCTCCAGGGACTAGTTTGGTGACCCCTGGACTATGAGATATTTATATTCAGATCTGTTCAGTGCTCATGTAGAATCAGCATTTATGGCTCAACGCTGGTATTAAACTCTTCTGGGTCAGACACATCTGTTATCAGAGGACTGAAGCTTTTTAAAGAGAGATTTTTCATACATAATTTGCCTAATTTTATACAACATTTCATACAACAAAACTATTCTTTTCCAGCTGTTTTCAGAAGTTTATGAATTGTGGTGTGATTAAAACACATTCCTAAATTCCCAGTGTAAATAAATTGACTTTTAGATGTAAAAAAATAAAATAAAATAAAACGACACTTTTAACCTGACTTCATCTGTGGTTCAGTTTTATGTGCTAAAATTACTATTGTTATTATAAAATTATTAAATTATCACTATTAGTGATGATCACCATATTATTGTTCAATATTATTATTAAATGACGTATTGGCGCAGTGGCTCGCGCTCTCGCCACACAGCAAGAAGGTCGCTTGTTCGAGCCTCGGCTGGGTCAGTTGGCATTTCTGTGTGGAGTTTGCATGTTCTCCCCATGTTTGTGTGGGGTTTCCTCCGGGTGCTCCGGTTTCCCCCACAAGTCCAAAAACATGTGGTACAGATGAATTGGGTAAGCTAAAATTCTCTGTAGTGTATATGTGAGAATGAGAATGTATGGCTGTTTCCCAGTAATGGGTTGCAGCTGGAAGGGCATACACAAAAAATTTGTCCAAACAAGAACAAACAGGAATCCAAAAATAAGCAAATATAAAACTAGATCACCAAACAAACACACCAAACATGAGGAACAAGCAAATTCCTAAGGCAACTAAAACACAAGACGAAAGGGTTTTTAAGGACAGAACTAAATTAACAAACAAGAAACAGCTGTAACAAATACTATAGTCAGAAGAGCAAATGACAAAACAAGCTAGTGCCCTCAAGTGTCCATAGAAGGGCACTGCAATTGGTGTGACACTGCACTGTAGAAATCTGCGCGGGACTGAATTTTTAGTCCTGTTCCCGCCAGGTTTTATTCCGCACCCGATCGCTCCCAGTGTACATCCCGCCACCACGTTTTATTCGAAAATATTTTTTAGCAACACAAGAAATCCGGTCAGGTGCAGCTGCTGACCTCTACTGCATTGTACCCTTTACCACCTTGATCTGCACCTCCAAAACATGTAACTACACCTCAAGATGATGCAGAAAGCAAGTTCTGTGATTGGTCGGTTTGGTAGCTGTAACAACTGTGGGCAGGACTGGGAGCAATGAGAGCAGAAAGAGGCTTTTGGTCATACCTGCCAACACTCCCGTTTTTCCCAGGAGTCTCCGGTATTTCAGACGCATCTCCTGTTTTGTTCTGTCTCCCGAAAACTAACCCCGGAAAAAAATTAAATGAATAACAGATGGAAAGCAAAAACATATTTTGAAAATTTGATATATGTTTGAGCATTATCAGATATGTAGCTGTGTGTTATGGCTGTTTATCAGCACTGCTGTGATTTGGCTTGAAGGCAGAGGACCAAAGGTTATAACAGCTGTGCTGATTTAAACAATATTGCACTGATACAAGAGTAATGCAGCTTTTATAAAACAGTGCAACAACACAAGTATGTAAATAAAAAGAGACACCAGAGTGTATTAAAAACTTTTTTATGTGATATAATACTTCATTTCACCACAAGTTGTTAACCGCTGAGGTAAAGCCTCTTACTAGATAAACAACAACAACAACATGTCAAATGCTTAAGAACTAGTAAAAAATGCATATCTTTTTTCCATTGCAATATTTACAGTATTGTGAAGTTTCAGTGATGATCATACAGAGGACATTGTGCACTGATGCTGTTATTTAGGTTTTATTGCCACATGAAGAGCAACAAAATCAATGAATACACAGATACAGGTCTGTATTTCTACATGTGGAAGTTCACCAACATTATACAGCAATATGTAGAGCTACACTGTGACACTACTGTATTGTGCAAGAGAAAGAAAGAGATTGACTGAGAAATGCCATGTCATTTATTCTCAAAGCACTCCTCTTCAGATCAATCTCATCTTAATAAAGCATTTGTTCAACAGTTAAAAGTCATTTCATGCTGCTTAATGTCAAATCAGTTTTCTCTGGAATAAATAACAGATGAATGAGACCAACTATTGCTGCAGGCAGAGCAAGAAATGTACAGAATGTCTGAGCTATTTATCTAAAAGATGAACTCTGGCCTTTGAGGATCTCAATCTGTTCTTGTTCTTCTTCAGATTTAAAACCAAAGCTTGAACTCAGATCAGATCCTGCAGGAGCTGCACTGACTGGAAACACAGTGACTTTGACCTGTAACACTGATCTGTCCACCGGATGGGACTTTTACTGGTACAAAAACACACAAGACTCTGAGATAAAGATGACAAGAACAAACTCCTACAGCATGAAGATTGATTCAGTGTCTGATGGAGGCCAGTACTGGTGTAGAGCTGGAAGAGGAAAACCAGTCTATTACACACAATACAGTGATGAACTGACACTCAGTGTTACAGGTGAGAGAAAACAGTGTGATTCAATATATCTGTATATCTACATCAAATCTTACACTGAATTGAAAATTTGTTTGTACAGGATTTCCTAAAGCTGTGGTGACGGTGTGGCCTGATGAACATGTGTTCAGAGGAGAAACAGTCACTCTCAGATGTGATATAAAGTGGGGAGGAAACACTGAGTGGACACACAGATGGCAAATAGAGCAAACAGACCAATATAACCACAATAACAAATATTATAACCAGTTTAACCAACATAACAACACTGTGAGCCAAACCTCAACACAAAAGTTGAAGATCAGCCGCGTTGAGGTCTTTCACCATGGTAAATACAGCTGTACAGGACAGATGGGCAATCAAAGCTCTCAGCGCAGTGATGCTGTTGCTCTGACTGTGTCTTCAGGTGAGTGTGTGTGTGTGTGTGTGTGTGTTCAGTATTATCAGAGTCTGTATCTGCTCCTCTATGGCTCTGTAACTCCTCATGTTTGGTTCAGATGAAGCTCAGGCAGCAGTGCGAGTGTCTCCACAGCCGTGGCTCACTGAAGGACACTCGGTGACTCTGATCTGTGAGGTTCCAGGCTCCTCTACAGGCTGGACGTTCAGCTGGTTCAGAGATGCTGATCATCTGTCAGACAGCAGCAGAGGAGCTGGAGGCTCTTACACTCTCAGTCCTGCTGCTCTACAGCACACAGGAGTTTATACGTGCAGAGCAGAGAGAGGAGAACCAGCCTATTCCTCACAGAACAGCAGCGCACAGCCACTGTGGGTCACTGGTGAGGGAAATCAGCTTTCAGCAGCTGTCAGAGCTGTTGTTGATCTCGAATGTGCCAGTAGGTTTATGTCAGTGACAGCAGCAGTATATTTGTCTGCGTTTGCTCTCTGTCTCAGGTGTTTCTGCTTCAGTGCGTCTGGTGCTCAGGCCCAGCAGAAGTCAACACTTCTCCTCTGACTCTCTCTCTCTGAGCTGTGACTCTGCTGAATGGACCGTGAGAAGATTCACACACACAAACACACAAGATTGTTCAGCACAAACAGGATCTACATGTGGAATCCAGTCTCTCAGCACATCTGACACTGGAGTTTACTGGTGTGAGTCTGAATCTGGAGAGAAACGGCATCCTCTGAACATCACTGTACATGGTGAGTCCTGTTACTAAGATCACAACATCTACACACATTCACATCTCAATTACACACACACATTCTCATCTCACTGTTTTCTCATTCTCATTTGTGTTTAAAGCATGTGTTGTCTATAGGGGCTCAAGAAGGTTATAAATTCTTGAGACTGCAGAGGTAAATAGTTATATATTATGACTAAACTGTGTTGTGTTGTGTTGTGTTGTGTTGTGTAGATGGTGCTGTGATTCTGGAGAGTTCTGCTGATCCTGTGATTGAGGGAGAAACTCTGACTCTACACTGTTTACATCGATCTACAATCTCCTCCATCCTCACAGCTGATTTCTATAAAGACGGATCACTGATCCAGAATCAGATGACAGGAGAGATGAGCATCCCTACTGTCTCAAAGTCTGATGAGGGTTTCTACTACTGTAAAACAAAGAGCATAGAGTCACCGCACAGCTGGATCTCAGTCAGAGGTGAGACTCACTGCAGTTCTGCCACTCTCTCTGGTGTTTATTGTATAAGACACTTAATTATTATTTACAAGTCTGGCTCTTTGTTGTCAGTGTATTATATTAATCTCCAAATGACCTTTAATATAGCTGTATATTGTTCAGTGATTTGTTTGTGTTTCTCTTTTCCATCATCAGATTCAGCAGCTCAGATTTCTGCCTGTAAGATTGTCAGTTTTCTTCTGACTGTTTGTCCGTATCTGTCAGCGACAGTCGTGTTGCTCTACAAAATCTACAAGGCGAGAGGTAAAACTTCTGTCTGATCCGTCTCCCAAACTCTGATTTCTCCAATCTTAACATAAGTATATTGTGTTTATTTCACAGCTCAATCTGCTAAAGAGCAAAGTCAGAACGCTGTAGCAGAGGAATAAACTTAAGTCTGATTTGAACATGTTTATCATCTAAAGATTCTGAATGTTGATCTTCAATACTGTTATTCCTGCAATGTTGAATTTACATCATGTAACGATTTACAACATTTCAAGAAAGATTGCACATATTTTGATAGTGTCATTAGTGCTTTATTAGTCTTTAAATGCTGAATGTATTTTTGTGTTGTCTTTGTAGCTATTTAATAGTAAATTAATAGTTTTTATTTTTGTATTTTACTGGTTATGTGTTGTGAACAGTTTGTTTGTCTAGATTCTTTTGTTTACATTAGTGTGTGTAATAAAATATTCTTAATTTTATTTACATTTGTGTGATCATTTGTAAACCATCATCTAATGCATGAACAGTGTGGTCATGTTTCAGCTGTAATGAACTGATGGATTCAGAAGCTGATTTTAGTGATTCTGTCATTAAGTTCTCTCATCATACACTTGTTCCAGACCAGTTTGACTGTCTTCTGTTGTACAGAAAATTAGCTGAAGAAGCTGAAAATCTTCAGCCACTGACTTCCATTTATCTCCTTTTAACTTTTACATGTTGATGCAAAACCAATTTAATCATTCTTTGGGGAACTATGCTTCAGTGGATCTATCACACACCTTCAGTAAAACAAATTTACTCTACAAATAATATTGTACAGATCCACTACACCAGGGGTGTGCAAACTCAGTCCTGGAGAGCCAGTGTTCTGCGGAGAGTTTAGCTTCAATCTTAATCAAACACACCTGAACCAGCTAATCCAGCTCTTATTAGATATACTAGAAACGGCCTGGCAGGTGTGTTGAAGCAAGTTGGAGCTAAACTCTCTAGGACACTGCATGGCCTCCCAGAACCGAGTTTGGACACCCCCTGCACTTATGTATCTATTCTGAATCCACTTATTTTCATGTCAGCTCGATCACCAAAACACAACACATATTTTATATCAGCTACATTCGGATGAAAGAATGCAGTGTTACAAAAGACGTAGAAGTTAAAAATCTTTCAGAGACAGTATGGGTGGCTCTCAGAGGAGCATTTGATCCAGCGCTTTACCTGGAGCTGGGGTGTACTTGATGTCGGCCTTTGTGCCCTGAGACATGGCATGTTTAACCAGCTCCCCGGGCAGCAGCAGACACACTGTGTTTTTTTTTTAATTGTAACAACTTTTTAATGGTACAAAAAATATACGTGACAGGAGTTAGCATAAAACAAATATACAAAATGTACTTATGAAAAAATGAAATAAACACATTGAAGAATTCACACAGAATTTAAAGTGTCTTTTTTTTATTTATAGAGTCTCTAGTACTACTAATATAAGCATAATTCCGTCATCAATACCTTAAAATTCAGTTTCTTATTGGTAAATTTACATTTACAAATAATCAATAGCAAACTAAAAAAAATTAATTACATAAAAACAATTTTTCCTCTTGACTAGGGAACACAGTAAAGCCAAAAGTAAGTAAAAGCGGTTTAGAAGACTGTAATTTGTTATTAATAAATTTTTGCACCTCAAAATTTGATTGAGTATGAGTAAAGCAGTCTTTTCATATTCATTACAAAAAATAAAATTCACATCAATTGCTGGATAAAGTCTGTGGAGAAGTTTATAGGATATTTCTTTAATTTTATTTCTAACATGTATTTCTGTGGTAACAGCCACACCTTTTCCAGAAAATCAGTTGATCCTTTCATAAAGACATCCAATAAGACTGAATATAAGGTACAGTAATAATTTCTCTTTGGACAAGGGTACGGATAGCTCTATTATTACGCTTGGTATTTACAGTAAAACAGGTTTTGCCAACACAAGATTTAGTGATATCAAAAGATGATATGATAAGCATGGTCTTGATTAATACCTCTAAATAACATATGGACCCCTGGAGGAATTGAACTAATAACAGTTGAAAACTCTTGTTGGGTAATTGAGATTTTGTAATAGGAGAGGAATTCATTGTAAGAAAAGATTAAGCTTCTTTATTATATAACTGACTAACTAGATTAATTTTGTTTTCAAACCAATAAAAAAGAGAGATTTGTGCTTATATAAAATGTGTCTATTATTCTAGATGAAATAGCGATGTGGGGAAAAATTATGCTTATATATTAATTACCATGATATGAGCGTTTGTCTGTTGAAGGCAGATAATTTAACTGGGGTTTCGTCTATATTATAACTGCATATCAAAATAAAATGAAGACCACCAGTATTTGAAAAAAACATGAGGGATAAAATTTCAGATAGGACTGGTATTTTTAAATGGTGTTTAATCAAATTAACCTTAAAGGTGTGGTTCATAGAGGTGAAGTCTAATTAAGACCACCATTCTTTAAAAATGAAACTTTTATTTTTAAGTTTTATCAAAAATAGGTTAAAATTAAGAGGACATGTTTTCAAATCAGGATGAACCTGCTTCAGCACTTTGTAGACGTAGTAAGCTCTTCTTACTGGTCCTCTTGCGTTTCTTTCCTCCTTTACCGGCGTTCTTCCTTGATGCGGATTTCGCTGGTTAAAGAATTGTTTAACAAGTATATGAAAATTCTTATCTTAATGTCGTTATGCTAATTTGAGAGAGGACTAGCTGCTGATTAGGATTGGGTGTTTTCATGACCCCGCCCAAAAAATGAGTTCATTGGACAAAACCTTTCTTCTTTCGCAGAACAGCCAATAAAAGGCTTTACAACGTTAACCCCGCCCATCAACAGCTACCACCCGCCGACCTCCAATCCTTTATTTCTCCGCATTTTTCATTTTTTAGAAAAAAAAAAAAAAACACCGCAAAAGCTGTAAAGTGTACTTTCTCTTCTAGACTCTAGAATTCTTGTAATGTAATTGTATAATTGCAAAATTATAATTGTAAACTGTTCATAATTCTGACTGCTTTAAAAATGCCAAGATTGCATTGGTTTCTTTAACCCTATGCTTAATGTATTTTCACGCCTGATGATATGCATATTTAAACACCTGGAAACTCGTTCTCGTAATAAAAGCATGTGTAGAATAAACAAAAGTATTCTGTGATATTTCGCTTTTAATGCAGAAAAAGTGTTTATGCTTGGCTATAGGACCTAGTTGAAACCACGACCATGAGCGGTCCTTCTAAACGTCACCGGTGACGACTTTCTACTCCACAAGCCACAAATTTCTATACTTTATTGGCGCGTAGTCTTTATTTTGCTATCTTTCTTTTTAAACTACTTCTAAATAAAGTATTTGCTTTATTAAAACAGCTTCGGTAAAATTACATCTATGAAAACCACAAAACTAATTACTAAAGCTTTTTTAAGTTGGAAGATGAAGAGAAGTCTACATTAGGGATACCATGCGCTTTTAAGATGTTGTTGATTGGCTATTATCTGGTTATTGTTTCTGCGGTTGGCCAATAGCTGTGCGTCTCTCTTTTGTTAGATTTTAGTGGCACCTCGCGGTCACACTGCGAATTGCAACCACTGGACTCCTCCGCTCACCACTCCCCACAGAGGAGCTACGGTGGCCAGCAGCGGACAGAGAAATGCCAAGCGATGAGAATTCTTTACAAAGGTAAATTAAGATTTTATATTTACTTAATAATGGATACATCTTGCCCATCTTTGATTCAGTGTTTTGTTTGTTGACTTAAACTATTATTTAAATGATACTCTAATCAGGGGATAAGTAGTGAAGTCAAATATTTTATTTTTATTATCATTAAAGTTGTGTTTTACAGACTGTGTCTGTAAACGAGCCCACAACATCTTCAATTAAAATTAATTTAATGGGACATTCTACTAGACACGTGCATTATCTGTCCTTGAAATAAAAAACATAAACACAGACTGTGACTGTGAATACAAAGTATTTCATCCCAAAAAGTGTCTAAGATAGACTGATGATTGGAATATGTAATTCATTTGGTTCTCAGATTGGTTTTCTTTATTAAAAACACATTACAAATTTACAAATTCCTTCATTGTCCTTGTCCTCAGCCCAATTGAACCAACAGCTTTAATAGTTTTGTTATGCTAAAAACTGTTATTTAGAAAAAAATACTTAAGAAAAACAAGTTTAAACTGTTTTAATTCACATCAGTTGATTAAAAACATGAAATTATGAATATATTCTACAAATAAATACTATTTTACAATTGTCCCCATGTTTCTGTCAGCCATGTCATGTTTGCCTGACATTCTTTAAAGACTATGACTCAGAAAAAGGGTAGTTTCTGTCTGCCGACTGCAAACATGAAGTGGGCGATACTTGTAGTATAGGCATAACTAGAAGTTGTCAAGACTCACATGTCAAAATTATGCTGTTGGCAAGATGGCGCTGTACCCATCACAGTTATTAACATACACCTACCCCAACCCTGAACACAACCATCATAGTTATTAACATCTACATCTACACCTACCCCAGACCCAACCATCATAGTTATTGTTTACACCTACCCCAAACCTAAACCCAACCATCAAAGTTATTAACGTCTACACCTTTCCCAAGCCTAAACCCAACCATTAGAGTTAATAATGTGCAGCCACAAGTTGTGGAGGCTTTTATACACTCGACATTGTACCATTATTTTCAGCCACAGGGGGCGATGCCAAGTAGGGTAACTGTCATGACAAAACAGATGAAGAAGTGAGCGAGTAGAGTTGCTAAAACGACTAATATAATATATCTAATGAACTGATTGTGGATAAATTTGGAGAAAACTCATAAAACATTTGCTGAAAATGTTTTCTGGTAAGTATTCTTGCCATCTTGCCAACAGCATCTTATTGTGACATCTAGCACAATTAAATGGGAACCTGACTACAAGTTATGTCCCTTTATATTACGTCCCCTGTATAAAAGATTGTTTAATTATTTTGTTTTCTAACTGTACATTTAGTCTTTACCTGTTTTGTTATTATGTGGGCGTGGTTAAAAGGTCCGCTCGCGAGTTTAATGAATAAAGTGAAAGTGTTCAACACAGTAATGAAAGAGGAACAGAGAGAAAGGCAGGTGCGCATCGTGATGCTCAGTCGCCAGTTTCGAGAGTTAAAGCCAACAAACTGTTAGGATTGCAATCACAGCATCCTCAGAGAAGGCAGTTTGACTGAATCCTATCAGATGACAGGAAGATGTGGTGTGATTACTTCAGAGTTTGACAGAACTTTATGATGTGCGTCATTGAAGAAACGTGAGTGTTTATAGTTCATTATTAAAAACTTTAATTATCATTCGATGTATATATACATGCATCTATACGCATATTTATAGTTTGCTACTGTATTAGAATGACACGTTTATTATATTATGTGTTCGTGATCTTTCACGTGTTTATTCACGTGTAGTAATAATGACGCAGCATTTTTCCGTGAGTAGTTTGAGGACTAATTAAACCTTTTTTTCTTTATTATAGAACCACACACATACATAAAAAATCACACGCTACTGCATGAACATTTACAGCAACATCTAACTTAATCTGATCACTTGCTTTTACACAATCACTCATTATACATTATACATTCATTGCAAATGAAGATCCCGGCAAATGTTGCACACTGGCTGATGACATCACTACTATTGATCGACTGCTGAAGTGATCGCTGGACCTTCTGTTTATGAGGTGGATTTTTCTGTGAAACTATTGGGACTTATTTCACCATATTACAAGTGATTGCTGGACCTTTCTGTTTATAAGTCCTCTGAAACTATTGGGATTTATTTCCCCACTATATTACAACCTTACAGTACTGTAATTATTGTCATCTTATATGATAATTGTTTTCATTTACGTGGGCCTACGCTAATTTATTTGATTTGTATTGTGATGATTATGTTTACACACTAATCATAAAGAAATTGATACATTGTTTGAACAAAATAATTTGTGTATGACCTCTTTACTCTTCTCCTATTCTTTGGACATCAATTGGATAATATATCCTTTAAGGTGGTATAGAACCGTATAGTAATCAGTGCTTTCATACAGGCTTCAATACATTTAATGGTCCTTCGAGCCGGATATTTATTACTACCTTAACAATGATGTCCAGGAATAGGACAGGAGTTTCAGAGCCAGATGTTATACGTCAGCGTAGAATTACTAGACCACCAGCATATCTACGTGATTATGAAGTAGGTTACACTAGCAAACATCTTACATTTGCAGATGAGCGGTCAGAAATGCTTACATGTATACGTGAAATGAGGGAAGAGAATATGCAGTTGAGGCAGGAGGTGAGACGTATATCAGATGTGATTGCTAATTCTCCAGTTTTAGCTTCTCAGGATCCAGTAGCTGTGCAGCAGTCTAGAGTTAAAGAGGCAGGAGTGTCATCTACACCAAAGTCTACAGGTATGCTGGTGTCATTTCAGGATTATGAGAATCCTCGCCAGATAGAACATACCCCTTTGGTGCCACCCAGAGATGAATCCCTCCTCGCAGTGTCGCAGGATCGTGACCGAGAGCTTATTGAGGAGCTAACAGAGAGTCTAAAGAGAGTATGCAGGTTAAGTGATAGTCCGCCTGGTTCAGGTATATCAACACCCTCTTATCATGACCCACATAATAGCAATAGCAATTCACCTCCACGTAATAACGCTAGTGATGCTAATATCCCTGTTCGACAACATAATCTGACTAGATTCCATTATTGTAATACTGATGATTCTCCAGTGTTGCAGTCCAGCATACCACCTTCTGATGCTTATCGCACAACAACTGATCCTTACTATCATTGTGTGAATGACAGGACGCATTACTTATCAAAGAATGCCAGAGATCATCTTGACTACTTTTCATTTGATGGGAAGCAAGAGTATAATAGAGAGAATAGACATTTCCTATCACCTGGTAGTGCATACAATCCATACTCTGTGCCTCCACATGCTTTATATACTCAACCTGTACAATATCGTGGCCCTACTCCTACCATTCCGAATTTTAGTAGAGATGACCCCCGCGAGTTTGCTCATCTTAAACTTGCATTAGACAATGTTCTTCCCTATGATGCTTCAGAGGCATTCAAGTTTCAAATACTTGTGGACCATCTTAAGCTGGAAGATGCTTTGCTTGTAGCTGACTCCTATAGTCACAGCCGTACTCCATTCAGCGACACAATGAGAGCGCTTACTGATATGTATGGGCAGCCACATCAATTAGCCTTGCAAAGGATTACAAATTTGATGGAAGGGCCAAACATTAGGAGCGGAGACGTTAAGTCATTTAAATCATTTGCTCTACGTGTCCGAGCATTGGTTGGAATGTTAAACCAGTTAGGTAGCACAGGTTGGACGGAACTAAAATGTGGTTCACATGTATCTCGACTCTTAGCCAAGTTGCCACACGACCTAAGAGCTAACTTCAAGAGATTTATTAACCCCATTCAGACACCGATTCCAACTCTGCTTGAGTTTGCTGACTGGTTGGAGTATGAAGTGCGTGTGCAAGTAGATGGAAATCAGTATGGATCATACCCCGAATATGAAAAACATGTTCCACGTAAAGACAAGCGGCCCAGTTTTATGCCTCGGAAGTTGACTACAGTGCTACATGGAGGAGAACAAAAGGAAGTAGCAGTTGAGAATATAAAGAAGGAGCATGCTCATGTGGAACGGCCACAGGACAAGCCAAAAAAGTACTGTCCTTTCTGTGATTCATTCCAGCACTATATGAATCAATGTTCTAATTTTAAACTTCTCTCCAAGGAGCAGGTAGAAAGTTGGATTAAAGCAGGCAATAGATGCTGGCGTTGTGGACGAGGACATTTATCGTCAAAATGTACGTTGAAAGCCAAGTGCAAGCGATGCGACAGAAGGCATCTTGATGTCCTACATGAGGTGAATGCTAGTGCATACACAATGATTAAAAGTAATCAGAAGATTCCTCAGAAAAGTACAGATTCAGAAGGGCCTACCTCTCAGACATTATACTTGGATCGCCCTACTTGTGGTAAACAAGTGCTGTTAAAACTGAGCCGAGTTATTATTCAGAGTGGTAATAAGTCACTAGAGACATATGCAGTTCTTGACGACGGGTCAGAACGCACTATTCTAATGTATGAAGCCGCTCAACGTCTAGGTCTTCAAGGAGACAGGGAAGACCTGGCTCTTCGGACTGTGAAACAGGAGGCTCAGACCATACAGGGAAAAGTTGTTTCCTTTTCCATTGCTCCCTTTTCATTCCCTGATCGATCTTATCAAATTAAGGGTGCCTTTACAGCCAAAGAACTCGCATTGGTCCAGCATACATACCCAATTTCTGACCTCCAGAAAAAATACCGACATCTACGTGACTTACCCTTGCATGAGATCAACAAAGCTCAGCCTCTTGTTCTTATTGGGTCAGACTATCCGCACTTGATTACCCCATTGGAGCCCGTACGTTTGGGGCCCCCTGGAGGTCCTGCGGCTGTCCATACCAAGCTTGGCTGGACTTTACAAGGTCCTTCAAGTCTTCTCAAATCTTGTTTACGTCCTCAGGAATGTCTCTTCATTTCTTGCCTTTCTCCTGAAGCTGAATTATTGCGACAGGTTGAAAATCTTTGGAAGTTGGATATTCTTCCTTACCGCTCAGAGAAGATTATCAGCCGATCTCGTCAGGATGCAGAAGCAATTCGTATCTTAGAAGAAAAAACAATCAGGATCGAGGTACAGGATGTAAAGAGATATGCCACCCCTTTACTCTGGAAGCAGTTACCCCCCCCTTTGAATGCACCTCAGGAAGCGGTCATGGGTCTGTTATGTAGCACTGAACGAAAACTGTCTAAAGAGCCAGAGAAAGCTGAATCCTATGATTTCGAGATTCAGAAACTACTGCAGTCGGGTTATGTCACTCAGCTGACACCTGCAGAAAGTGAATCAAGTGCAAAGTCGTGGTACATACCACACCACATGGTTCAACATAACGGAAAGAACCGTATTGTTTTCAATTGCTCCTTTGAATACAAGGGTCAATCCTTGAACGAATATCTTCTGCCTGGCCCTACTTTAGGCTCAAGTCTCTTAGGAGTCCTTCTTCGCTTTCGTGAATATCCCGTAGCTATCTGTAGTGACGTGAAGGGCATGTTCCACCAGGTCCGCCTGCTTGATGAGGACAAGCCATTTTTACGATTCCTGTGGCGACAGGGAAAAACATCTGAGATGCCAGTCGTGCATCAATGGGAAGTCCTGCCATTTGGCACTGCTTGCAGTCCCTGTTGTGCAGTTTTTGCACTCCAATCTCATGTAAAGGGGGATCTTGATCCTACTGATGAGGTGCGTCAAACAGTCGAGCGAAATTTCTATGTAGACAATTGTCTAAGCAGTGTTCCAACTGAATCTCAAGCCAAAAATCTAGTGAACCGACTGCAATGTCATCTTATGGATGGTGGATTTGAGCTCAGACAGTGGGCATGTAACATCCCTGAGGTGATTCAGCACCTTCCTAATGACTTAAAGTCCAAGAGTGGGGAGATATGGCTCAGTCAGGGAATAGATAACCCACAGGAAAATGCCCTTGGATTGATATGGCATTGCAAGACGGACAACTTAGTATACAAACCTTACCAGCGAGAAGATGGTGAGATTACTATGCGAAAAATCTATCGCACTTTGGCCAAGCTCTATGATCCGCTAGGATATCTCATACCATATACTACAAGAGCTAAAACTGTTGTGCAGTTGTTGTGGGATAAGAAACGTGAATGGGATGATCCCAATCTCCCTGAAGATCTGCTGGCCATTTGGCATCAGTGGGAAAATGAACTCCCAAACCTGTCTCAAGTATTCTTGCCAAGATGTTACACTTCTCACATTCAATGTACAGTCAAACATCGCTGTGTACATGTATTTTGTGATGCTTCTGAAAGAGCCTATGGTTCTGTTGCATACTTGTGCTCTGAAGACGAACAAGACAATAGACATGTATCTTTCATTGCGGCAAGATCACGGGTTGCCCCCCAAAAACAGATCTCAATCCCTCGTTTAGAGCTATGTGCTGCACTAACGGGCGCACAGCTTGGAGATGTTCTAAAACGAGAGCTGACCCTAAACATCAATCAATTTGTTTATTGGTCAGATTCCACTACCGTCCTTAACTGGCTACAGTCTGATTCGTGTAGATACCGAGTGTTCGTAGGAGTGAGAGTGACAGAAATTCAGGAACTTTCTGACCCTGGCTCTTGGCGCTACATTGATTCAGCCACAAACCCTGCTGATGATGTAACTCGTGGGTTGTCACTAATTCAGCTAGCTGAAAATTCAAGATGGAAACTTGGTCCAGACTTCTTGAGGCAGCCTAGTAGCTGTTGGCCAAAATTACCAGTAGGTCCCGCTTCTGAAGAAGTTCAGGAGCTTAAGAAATCCATCTTTTGTGGATTAGTGGATGACATTAAAGAGCAAGATGAGCCTGATGTCCATCAGTTCAGTAGCTATTCTGAGTTCTTAGAGGCTACTGCACGATCCCTTCACGGGGCGGCCGATAGCACATTTTTACCAAGTGCAGATGATTTCAGACAAGCAGAACTGTCTATCCTCAGACAATGTCAGAAACATGACTTCCCAGAAGAATATGCTTTGCTCAGAGAAGGTAAAGCCATTCCCACACGTAGTCGAATACTTAAACTTGCTCCCGAATATGACAGAGACTTGGATTTGATCAGAGTTGGGGGACGACTTCGTAGATGCCCTTACTTGAATGAAGAAGTATTACACCCTATAGTTCTGGCCCCAGACCATCCCGTCGTCAAGCTTCTAATCAAACATTATGATGCACAATTGCATCACCCGGGAGCTGGAAGAGTCTTGGCTGAGATACAACGAAAGTATTGGATTTTGCGTGGAAGAGAGGCGATCAAACGGCATCAGCACAACTGCCTTGACTGCCGGAAATGGAGAGGCAAGCCAGTCGTCCCAAAATTATCAGACCTACCACCATCAAGTCTAAGATTATTCAAACCTCCCTTCTACTCTACTGGAGTAGATTGTTTTGGGCCACTGATGGTGAAAATTGGACGCCGCATAGAGAAAAGGTGGGGCATCATCTACAAGTGCCTCACCACACGAGCTGTGCATCTTGATCTGCTGTATCACATGGACAGTGATTCATTTTTGATGTCTCTGAGGCGCTTCATTGCTCGGAGAGGGAAGCCTCACGAACTCCTTTCCGATCAAGGAACAAATTTTAAGGGTGGTGCTAATGAGTTAGAAGACACCTTCAATCAGATTCAGCCCATCCTTCGAGACATGTTGGCCAAGGATCAAATCAGGTTCCAATTCAACCCTCCCAGTGCCCCTCATTTTGGAGGGTCATGGGAAAGAGAGGTGAGGTCGGTCAAGACTGCTTTAAGAAGCACTTTGGGTGCGCAGACTGTTACCGAAGAGGTATTAAGGACAATTTTGACTGAGGTCGAAAACATTCTAAACTCCAGACCTCTCGGTTACGTCTCGAGCGATATAGCAGATCCCGACCCAGTAACTCCGAACTCCTTACTAATGGGGAGACCTGACTCATCTTTGCCTCAGGTTGTTTATTCAGATTCTGAATTGCTCAGTAAGAAAAGATGGCGACACAGCCAGGTCCTTAGTGACCATTTTTGGAAGCATTTTATTCATGACTTTCTGCCATCCTTACAGTCAAGACAAAAGTGGCACAGTGAAAGGCAGAACATTGTGGTTGGTACAGTAGTACTCATTGTTGATGAACAGCTTCCAAGAGCATGCTGGAAAGTTGGTACAGTTTCGTCCGTCATTCCCAGTGCAGATGGTAGGGTCAGAACGGTGACGGTCAAAGTGAAAGATCAGACATACACAAGACCAGTTGTGAAACTAATTGAACTGCCATCTTTACCTGAAGACCTGGAGAATTCATCCTAAACTCAATAATGGCAAATTTGCTTAGCAAATTTGAGGGCGGCTGTATAAAAGATTGTTTAATTATTTTGTTTTCTAACTGTACATTTAGTCTTTACCTGTTTTGTTATTATGTGGGCGTGGTTAAAAGGTCCGCTCGCGAGTTTAATGAATAAAGTGAAAGTGTTCGACACAGTAATGAAAGAGGAACAGAGAGAAAGGCAGGTGCGCATCGTGATGCTCAGTCGCCAGTTTCGAGAGTTAAAGCCAACAAACTGTTAGGATTGCAATCACAGCATCCTCAGAGAAGGCAGTTTGACTGAATCCTATCAGATGACAGGAAGATGTGGTGTGATTACTTCAGAGTTTGACAGAACTTTATGATGTGCGTCATTGAAGAAACGTGAGTGTTTATAGTTCATTATTAAAAACTTTAATTATCATTCGATGTATATATACATGCATCTATACGCATATTTATAGTTTGCTACTGTATTAGAATGACACGTTTATTATATTATGTGTTCGTGATCTTTCACGTGTTTATTCACGTGTAGTAATAATGACGCAGCATTTTTCCGTGAGTAGTTTGAGGACTAATTAAACCTTTTTTTCTTTATTATAGAACCACACACATACATAAAAAATCACACGCTACTGCATGAACATTTACAGCAACATCTAACTTAATCTGATCACTTGCTTTTACACAATCACTCATTATACATTATACATTCATTGCAAATGAAGATCCCGGCAAATGTTGCACACTGGCTGATGACATCACTACTATTGATCGACTGCTGAAGTGATCGCTGGACCTTCTGTTTATGAGGTGGATTTTTCTGTGAAACTATTGGGACTTATTTCACCATATTACAAGTGATTGCTGGACCTTTCTGTTTATAAGTCCTCTGAAACTATTGGGATTTATTTCCCCACTATATTACAACCTTACAGTACTGTAATTATTGTCATCTTATATGATAATTGTTTTCATTTACGTGGGCCTACGCTAATTTATTTGATTTGTATTGTGATGATTATGTTTACACACTAATCATAAAGAAATTGATACATTGTTTGAACAAAATAATTTGTGTATGACCTCTTTACTCTTCTCCTATTCTTTGGACATCAATTGGATAATATATCCTTTAAGGTGGTATAGAACCGTATAGTAATCAGTGCTTTCATACAGGCTTCAATACATCCCCGTCTTGCAGTCTGCAGACAGATATGCTTGACTATATCTGGCAATACTGTTTGGAGGCTTTCCTTTAAATGTTGTTTAGGGCAGTTTTAAAGCACAGGTCTCGTGTATCTGTGTTTAATGTTTTCTGCTTGTTGGCTGCAGGACAAAAGTCATACAGTTTGTGTCTCGTCTGCATATTTGACACCTCTAGCTGTTTTCTGCAGATATATGTGTATCCAGAAGTGTTTACTGCCTCATGGCAAGTGGTTTGACATGTTTAAGGCCTGTTGTCACAGTGCTACTGTTTGTTTTGTTTCCAGGAACACTTTGACAAAAAGTGTAACAAGTGTGAGAGTTTTGTGCTATATATTACCATGTTTAGTTTCTGATGTTTTCAGAATAATACATTTACTGTGTTTCATTCAAACAGTCAAATCAACAAACTCTTTTCATGCTTATATACACAGCTGTGTATAAGGCTTCACAATTCTCAGTTTATTAACCTGAATTGAACAACTTTAGACTACGGTAGAGTATGAATTGAGTGTCCTTGCATTTATTAAAGACCTTTAAGCCTGCTTTCACATACAGGAATAAGCCTAAGTCAATAGTAGGTCATAGTTTAGTTAGGACATGGTGATGTCTGAGGCCCAATTTACACAAGTTGATATGATTCTTTTGGGTCTTAATGAAACGTTGATAACTTTGGTTACATTTTTCAATGGAAGTATAAATAAACCCCATTTCCTTGTCAAAAACACCAAAGTGAACTGTTTCAATTGAGTATTTGAAGATGTTTCCATCTTGCGCACATATAATCATTGCGGTCACACTTTACAATAAGGTTCATTAGTAAATGTTAATTAATGCATTTACTAACATGAACAAACAATGAACAATACATTTACTACTGTATTTGTTCATGTTAGTTAACGTTAGTTAATGAAAATACAGCAGTTCATTGTTAGTTCATGTTAACTCATGGTGCATTAGCTAATGTTAACAAGCATGGATTTGGATGTTAATAATGCATTATTAAATGTTCAGTTATGATTAATAAATGCTGTACATGTGTTGTTCATGATTATTTCATGTTAGTAAATGCATTAACTAATGAACCTTATTGTAAAGTGTTACCATCATTGCATATAATTTCAACACAGGCTCATTCTGAAAACGTATTCGCTTGATTGTTTCTGGAGACCGCGAGTTACATAGCCGGAGGTACATATGGCTGCATTTAATTTTTTTTAAGCAAACAATACGGGCCGGTATGACGCCGCTCCTTTTTCTGCTTACCGGCTGACCGTTTACCTCCGTGTGTAAGGTTTTGCTGCCGTAACCAGTTTGTCCTGTTAGCTCGTTGTGTACATCAGTGGACTTGAGACGTAGAGAGGAGTTGACCACGATGACGAGGATGACCAGGTTCGAGTCTGGGGAAGAGCAGTTCCAGAAATCAGGTGAGACTAAAACAGAATCCAAAAAAATACAATGAACGAGTGAACAACAGGGTGAAAATGTGGTGAAATCCAAAAACGTGGTAAAAATCAGAGAAGGGCTTTTCTTTTTCTGGATGGCTTTTGTTAACCATTAGTTGGGTTTAGGGAAGTAAGTGGGTGGGTGGGTCAAAAGGTAAAATTGGTTGGGTTTAGGGAAGAGGGAGGGTGGGTCAGTCGATTGGCCCAGTCAATCATTCAGTCATTCAGTCGGTCGACAGTGCCCTCTGGTGGGTTTACGCGAGAACAGCTCGGGCACGAATGGCACTTGCGAGAGACATTTGAGATACAAAAAAGCGCACACATCTGCCTCTCGCAGATTCGCGAAAACAAAAACTACAAAAATAAATTTTTCGCAACCTCCAGAAACATCACAGGACTACAATTTCAGAATGAGCCTGGGTTGTATAATTTAGAATTGGTTGATATTAGCAAATAGCAATGTAAAATGTATTCAGACAAACGTCTATACAAATGAAAAGTAACACTGGTGTATAAAAATGTTCAGTTGCAGTTTCTAAGGTGGTTAGTGTTTAAATCAACAATAACACACTGACAAACAGCTCTGCACATAAAGAATGATGATCTGATGCTAAACACAAGTGAACTGAATTTGACATCTACTTACTCTCAGGGCCATTCATGTCGAAGTGTATACCATATTTGTGTTTCGTAACATCTAGTTTTGTATGAGGTGAGTTGTTAGTCCAACGCTCAACCCCCACTCTGGAGGACCAGAACATACTCGCATACAATACAGGCAATTTAGCTTACCCAATTCACCTATAGAGCATGTGTTTAGACTGTGGGGGAAACCAGAGCACCCAGTGGAAACTGACTTAAACACGAGAGAACATGCAAACTCTACACAGAAATGCCATCTGACCCAGCCGGGGTTTGAACCAGTGACCTACTTGCTGTGAGGCGACAGCACTACCCACTGCGGCAACTTTTCGCCCGAAGCTGTTCAGCCAAAATAGTATAGCGAAAAAAATTTTACACACTAGCAAGTTTTAGCCCACTCTTTTAAGTACATAGCCTTCATATATAAAATAAATCAATTTCACTTCTGCCTTTTCAGAAGCTGGGCTTTTGTGTAAGGACACTTATAAACATCTACAAAAAAGAGGTAGGAGGAGGGCAGAGAGAGTGGTTTGCTTGGAGGAGGGCACATGTGATTTTTGTGTAAACTTGCACCAAATTCAAACAGGCAGTGGTGGAAAAAGTACTGAAAATCAAACTTAAGTAGAAGTAGAAGTTGATGCATTTACATGTAACTTGTGGATGTGTGTAAACGTAACATTCTGTAGTCCATTTAGTTATTGCCAAGCAGACACACAACATCATAAGACGTTAATATTAGGTTAGATTTAGGTCGTGATGTCAGTTGACCAAAATTCAATGTCTAGCCAGTGTCTAAGGACAACATTAATTTGATGTGCATTAACGACGTTGAATGACGGTAACATCCACACAACCTCAAACTGTAATATCATTAGACGCTGATATTTAGTTGATTTTAGAATGGACGTTGGACATTGATGTCGACCGGATGTTGAGTTCTGATGTCAACCAGTCATGTTGATGTGTTGTGCCCGCTGGGTGTTTAAGGCCATTTCCGTCATCATACAGTAAACATCCGTCATCTTCTCATCAGTGACATGCATCTAAACAGTCTCTGGGTCAATACGTGTAAAGATTTTGAAAAATTTGTAATAATTTCAAACAGTTTGTTGCATTTATAAATCACCCATGTCTTCAGGTAGTTCATTATGATGCGATTTACTTTCTGTGTGCGATTTTGATTGGACAGGACAGGACTGATTTTTCGAATCCCCATAGACAGGAAAAAAATAAAGTCGTGACTGCAGGTTGAAGGAAAGTAGAGGAGTAAAAGAACCAATACTGCACTAAAAATGTACTCGAGAAAGTAAAACTGCACATTTATAAAACTACTCAGTAAATTACAATTTCTGACAAAAACCACTCAATTACTGGAGATTGAGTATTTGTAATTCATTACTTAACACTGCTGCAAACAGGTCATATTTTATTTTCAACTTATCTGAGCTTACAGACACAGCACAAACCTAACTAAACACCAGAATATATACAAAAGTACAAATATAATGTAACGAATATGATGTAACCTTAAAAATACATTGTTCATCATATAACAAAGGCACTGACCAATTTTAAACTCCTATTTAATAAATACCTCTCATGCAGTGTGTAACACAGCTCTAAATGAATGAAAACATCCTGCGAATTTTGTGTGTTAAGTTATAGTTTCCGAGCTGAATCTGAGTCATAAAAACAAGTCATTTATAAAACAAATTCCTAGCAGGTTCAGTTTTGTCTGTTCATAAACTATATAAAACTGTCAACACTTTATAAAGTATTAGTGAACATGTGCTGCATGCAGTAGACCAATCACAACAGCCCTGATCATGCAACCAACCAACCGCAGACTAGCATCACACAAAGGGGGGTGTCCCAAATTACATACTTATGCACTACTCTCCGCCATTTTGTAGTATAAATAGTGTAAATAGTACATTCACACTGAAAAAATTAATAAATTATTCCACTAAATTCCTGGATGATGCACTTATTCAGCTGTTAAAATGAAGTGTGGAATGTTGAACACTTCACACACTCAACGGCCACTGCTTTGCAATCAGCAATCAGGCACTAATGTTGGATTACTTTATTCATTTTGGATTGTAAAAGCAAAACTCTTCTAAGAGAGTGATTATAGCACCTCCTGATGGTGAATGGCAGGTTTTAATTGATAGTTTGTTCATTAATTTCACTAATTTGGCAGCTGTCAAACATAATCAGGGAAACGGTTTAAATTTATGCTCAGCAAAAAACAACATTAGTTTTAAATTTCGGACGACACTACATACACATACTATACTGTTAAGTGTGTAAGTGCATAAATACAGAGTGCGTAAGTGTAGTCTATAGTGTACCATTTGGTACACAGGGTATGGTTCGTTTAGCGACTTGTTTGGGAGTCATTCAACAAATGACATCATTAGACAATAGCTGGCTTTCCAATACGCAGTGTTAATGAGAATTATGAAATATCGCATGAGAAATGAGCAGTGAATATGCCATTCATTCATTCAAGAAGAACCAGCAACCTTCTTGCTTCTTGCCACAGTGCTAACCACTGAGCCACCATGACTAATAAAGTATTTTAATCTGACGTGTTTTTACTCTCGCTTAATTGAGATTTGGACTTAAAAGGGTTCATGCAAATATTGGGAGACGGAAACGCATTTGTCAAATAAACTCACACATGATTTTCATAAGCCTCATCTGTGCATCTTGAGGTGTTTACAACTTCACTATTAAACACCATAGTGCCATTTCATTCAATTCATCCTTCTAGACTAATGAACCGGTACATTCTGCTTCCTTGATAGTTTCTTTTCTAAAAGACTTTAAAGATGCAAATTATAACCCATCCTCCTCCAACTTCTCTGTGTGCCAACTTCCTGTTTGTTTGCACTGCAGTTTCTTAAAGTTATAATTGGGCTATAGGGTTGGGTTTTGCACCTCTAAATAAGCTGAAGGGTATTTTCATTCAGTGTTGTTTTCTCGAGTTTCTTCTTTTGAAAGTCTAAAATTAGCCAAAACCTTTCAGAGGCCAGGAGTGTGACAGCACGAACATTCATACAGCAATGCAGATCATCTACATTTCCACATGTCCTCCTGTCTTCCTCCAGCTCATATCTGAAGTCATGTTCTTCCCTCATGATTTCTGACTACTGAAATGACTGTAGTGGGAGAATGCACGATCAGTTTAAGAGGCCTGAATGGTTTAAGTTTGAGCTGATAAATGTGGTTTGACTTCTGGTCTCTGATCAGTGGTTTAACCTTGCAGGAGGAAACAGGTTTGGTTTTCTGCATCTTTAGTTTCATAAACCCCAAACTATAACCACAACAGCAAAAGTTCACATGAACAATTTTATAGACTTCCCTTATTATCCATCCATCTGTCTTTTCAGGAAGGCCTGAATGACTTCTCACTTCTAAAATTATATCATGTTTATTTTTTTAAAGAAGTAAAACTTTAAATCTACGTAATGAAAATAAAGCTGCAGATCTGTTTTAATCCTGTCACAAATGCACAGATGAACACAGGTTTTCCTTTTTCAGATTTGCTGCTCTTTTTGCCTTTTGTTGTGTTATTTTCTTATTTTTTATTGTTATGAAAGCTGGATTCATCACAGTTGACACCTAAATACTGGAGTGCAGAAACAGTTAACAGTGCATGTGTATACTGCATAACTTTTACACTTGTTTAGAGAAAAAAAATGTGTCTGCGTGCAACACATTGTGTGCATACAGCATAGCATTCTGTAAAAACAAAAGTATCATCTGACCTTAAATGTGGTATTGGATGCTCATTAAACATGTAATGAAAAGTCTCTATACTTATTTTTGTTCAATTTCTCATTGGTAGTTTACATAAACAACTTTTTATCCTGTCAGAAACATCTTAGTTCACAGCGACTCTTGTCTCTTTAAATGCAAATGAGTTGCTGCTCACCCCGCCCCCTCTGAGTCTGCATCAGGAATCTACCGATCTTTTTGTTTTTTTACACTTTTGTTTGTATGACTGACATGATTAGTTTTGCTTAGTTGTTGTATATGATGTATTACTGCTTGATATTGCAGCCTGCCATTATCAATGTAAGAGGTATTCAAACAAACGCCTACATGTGAAAAGTGTCTGCTGGACTTTACAGATGCTCAGCTGCAGAGTCTGTGCTGGCTAGTGTGAAGTCACAGCACCACAATGACAAACACACCAACTCACATTTTTTACACACTTTCATTTTGAACTGAACAGGGGCGCCCCCAAGGGGTGGCCAGGGGTGGCTACGGCCACCCCTCGGTAAACTCTGGCCACCCCTTTGGCCACCCCAATATAATTTTGCGGTTGACATTATTGATTTAAATGAACTTATAAATAAATAAATAAAATGCAGTCACTAAATTATTGTTGGTGTAGCTCTCCCCCTCTAGTTCAATGCTGGTGAAAGCAAACCTCACGCACTCCTGTGTGAATCCCGGTTGGTTGTTTGCATGCACGGCGACAAAATAGGCACCGCTCATGCGCCGTGAAACCGGAGTAACAGCCTTTTGTGCAGCGATGTCAGCACGCAGCGAGTTTTGAAAGTCGACTAAAGTTTATATAATTTGATGATGATGATGATACTTTCACTTCACTATCACGCATACCTTTAAAGCCGAAAGGAGGGATAATAAGTCAGGGAGGTAAGACTTCATAACATGATTTCTCAGCCATGATCTGGTCTAAGACCACAGATAATTCCATAATACATTTTTTGTATTCTTTAGAATTGTCATAATTAATTTTCATGCAAAAAGTTTCTTAAGTGATCTTGGCATATCACTCCAGTTGTTTTTTTAAATATAAATAAATTGTTATATTTAAATTGTTATATTAATAAACTCATTAATCTTCATTAATTTTAGACATGGCATATACCGTATGATGTACAATAAAGGCACGTAAAAAAAAGAAGTTATTTATACAGTATATGAAAAGTGTTTTTAAACTAAACATAGATTTTTATTTGGTTTGCACATGTACTTGCTGAATTATTTCAAAGAATAAATTGCAATATTTCAAGTAGAATTAATTAAATGAATAAAAACTACATTATTTCATTTACCAGAAACAAAAATATAACATTACCCTGAATTCATTATTTTTTTTTGTGTGCCACCCCAAGATTTGGTGCGGCCTCTTTTGGCCACCCCTAAGAAAATTTTCTGGGGGCACCACTGGAACTGAAGCTGGAATTTGAGAACAAAACCCAAATGGAACAAACACACATTAATTGTGTGTAATATGTGTAATGTTGAACACTTCACACACTCAAGGGTCGCAGTTTTGCTAAAGTAGCGGAAGAGGCTGAACTATTGAGCGCTAATGTTAATTTTGGATTTTGCAAGGATTGTTCTCCTATGAAAGAGATTATAGCACCTTTTTTGTGGTAAATGCAGTTAATACTCATCGCAGGTATTATTTGATAGTTTGGTAATTTATTTAACACATTTGGCAATCGTCAAACATCATCTTTTTTTTTTTGTTCACTTATGGAGTGATTGTAAGAAAGAGCTGAATGCAAATATGCCAAACTGGTGCAAGTGTCAGAGGGATGAAAGAGTGTGTTTTCTACAGGTGGTTTGTCAAGCCCACTCACCTGTGTGAGGCACACCTAAAATTACACAATGTTTTGTTGTGTGATGTGGTGGCTTTCTCCTGTTAAACACAAAAGTAGATATTTTAAAAAATGTTTGAAACCTGTAAGCATTGACTTCCAGTATTTGTATTTTCTATATAGATTTCAATCGCTGTAGGTTTTTAACTTTCTACAACATAATTTATTTTTTATTTTCAACAGAAGAACTAAACCCATGCAGGTTTGTAAAGACTTGAGAGTGAGTAAACAGCAAGTAAACTTTCTTTATTTTGTGGTTTGAATGGACTGTCCCTTTAAGTCAAAATAAGCTGATATGAGCCTAACAACAATGGCAGAAAGTAAACAATACAGAAACTGAGGGTCTCCTCACAGTCTGGCTGAAATGAAAGTGAAATCTACAGCAGAATAATTCATAGCAGATGGTCTTACATTAGTAGTTCAGCCTTTTCCTCCACTTTCAGGGTTTTGTCTCCTCTCACTTCTTGTCTAAGTGTGAAACGACTGTTTAAACACAGGAAGTGTCTGTCTGAAAACACTAAACACTGTTAATGCAGTCTATTAGTGCGACAGGATGGGCTTCAGCGCACTGCCTCTCATCATCTGTGAGTATTTCATTATTATACACACTATCATCTGTTTTTAATTCAATTGTTTTTAGCTGAAGATAAAATAACAATTGTCTATGTGTAGAAGAGTGTTTGTATTCTTGTAATCTATTGTTTTGCTGCTCATTGTGTTGTTTAGTGTTTAGATTTAGTGATTGTTCGTAGTGTGTTGATCAGATGCAAAGGTTTAGAAATGTGAAAGATGAAGGATTTATGTGCATGCATGCGGTGTGTGTGTGTGTGTGGTGTTGTATATGGGCTTGAATCATTGAATAAATTCTCCATCAAAGATGAAGAGATTTTGAGTCACTGATAAACAGATTACAGTTTTAATCATCACTTAATTTTAATTAATTTACAAGAAGTGGTTCTCCATTTATAAAGTGGCTCTAAAACCTATTTGGACACTTAGATTGCACTTAGATTTCATTGTGTTTAACTGAGCCACACCAAGCGATATCTGCCAACAAGTCATGTTCGTGCCTTTCTCAGAACTAAGTTCTCCTTTCACACTTATTTCTATGACTCGGTGTTATTTTTGAGGCTGCATGCAGTCGTTTATCCTTGCGTTCACACGTTTAGAGGACTCTTCACACATTTTCTATTTGAGCGCTCAGTAGATTAAAAAAAAAAGCTCCACTAATGAACCAAACTCTAGCAGCATTACTTTAAGCCCTTTTAAGGTCCCCTGAGCGTCTGAACAGCAGAAACACTGAGGACACTTGCAGCTCTTCTGTATTTGCTTTACCAGCCTGATGATCTCATGAGGAAACGTGACTATATTACGTATTGTCAGTTTGGTTGCTAATTCATACAAGTTCAGTCAAATTAAAATGTGCGATTTTTAAAAAGGAGGTGTGGCATCCAACCCATTCGCATCGGGAGATGACCAAATTGTGCTAAATTGTACAAATTTATTCTAAATCAAAAAATATGAATTGCAGTGAGATTGTGTCCTCTTTACTCACTCCAGCTGAACCAGATTTTCTAAATTTAAATCATGTCAAAAAATAATAATAATTAAACCCCTGAATGTCCAAATAATGTGTGCAGCATCTGCAGTGTTAGGCTGATGATGCGTTCACCAAACAGGAAGTGTTTGTGAAACACTTTGGCCTATTTTGGTTAAGAGCTCTGTAGCTTGTTTTATTCTCATGAAGAATGTATTAACAGTCTTTGTAATGTTAGCAGTTACTTCTAATGCATATACATATAAAATCAGAATTATTAGCCCCCCTGAATAATTAGACCGCTTGTTTATTTTTTCACTAATTTCTGTTTCACGGAGAGCAGATTTTTTCAACACATTTCTAATCATAATAGTTTTAATAACTCATCTCTAATAACTGATTTATTTTATCTTTGCCATGATGACAGTAAATAATATTTTACTAGATATTTTTCAAGACTCTTCTATGCAGCTTAAAGTGACATTTAAAGGCTTAACTGGGTTAATTAGGTTAACTAGGCAGGCTAGTTTAATTAGGCAAGTTATTGTATACAGATGGTTTGTCCTGTATCGAGAAAAAAAATAGCTAAAAGGGGCTAATAATATTGTCTCTAAAATGGTGTTTAAAAAATGTAAAACTGCTTTTATTCTTGCCAAAATAAAACAAACATGAATTTCTTCAGAAGAAAAAATATTATCAGACATACTGTGAAAATTTCCTGAATCTGTTAAACATCCTTTTGAAAATATTTTAAAAAGAAGAAAAAATTTCAAAGGGGGCAAATAATTCTGACTTCAACTGTATGTGTTAATGTATACAGTATATGTGTTGAGTGTCTTACAGCTGTTTATTTGTATGTACTGTGATTATAATAATGTCATAATGATATATGTTATGTTGTATTAACGTATTCTCAATAGTATCTTTATTTGTATAAATCAGCAAATGCTAGTGAAGCTTTACAGAAATTTACGAGAATATTATCATGACATATGTTGTGAACAGGACAGTTCATTTACGCTGTGCAGTGCTTATTTTTTATGCAATGACATCATGGACTTTTAAACATTAAGCCATAATGCAATTTACACATTCCCGTCAAACAATTCTAGACCTCTTGAAATGATCATTTAGAGTATTTTCATGCCATTACAGGTGCTTATGACTTTGTTATATCTGATACAACTAAATGTGACTTTTTTAAGGATCCATGGTTTTTGTTAGCTGGACAATTTCTGGTCAAAGCTGGTCTATTTTCTCCTAATATCATGTGCTGGGCACTTTTCTATAGGATGCTAATATGATCTGGCAAATTTCCTTAGACTTGTACAATGAATGCATTAATGCAAGCTAAACTAGCAATAATAATGGCCATATACATGCCTTCTGTAATAAGTACATATTAAATAATTATTGGGCGGTTCGGTGGCGCATTGCTTAACATTGTCGCCTTACAGCAAAAAAGTCGCTGGCTCGAGCCTTGGCTGGGTCAGTTAGGATTTCTGTAAGGAGTTATTTCTGGTTTCCCCCACAGTCCAAACACATGCACTATAGGATAATTGGGTAAGCTAAATTGTCCATAGTGTTTGTGTGTGAATAAGAGTGTATAGGTGTTTCCCAGTAATGGTTTGCAGCTGGAAGGGCACTCGCTGTGTAAAACATATGCTGGATAAACTGCCGGTGCATTCCGCTGTGGCGACCCCTGATTAATAAAGGGACCAAGCCAAAAATAAAATTAATGAATAAATAATTTAAATAATTACTTACAGACAATCGCTTTTGCTAAGGAGAGTTGAAGGATATTATGTAGGCTATGAGGAATGTTCAGTATGGAATAAAGACACCAGTAACAGACAACAGCATCATTAGCAAGTTCTTTTATTTGTGGTGTATTGAATATTACACAGGGCCAGTATTGTGGTAAGAAGAGTGATATAGATGCCATTTAACAACCTGGTCTTTGCTGTTTTGTTTTTCTCTTGCATTTTTTAAAAAAGTTTTATGAAGTTTTCAAAATAAATTAGCATTTATACACATGTGCAAAAACTTCCAAAAAGGCTGTATTGAGTATGCCAGGCCAGCAGTTGTTGTCATCTTGTTAGTGAACAGTACCTATAAATGAGAATTCCCTCTTGTGGGTCGGAGTTTGTGACCTTGTTCTGTTTGCTGATGTGTATTTAGAATTTGCCATTTGTATGATGCATCTCCAATGTTGGTTGTAATATTGATGAAGTAAATCCACACAATTTTATAGAATTTTATTAAACATCATACGGTGTTGACAATGAAGGGGGACATTTTGAAATCTTATAAAACATGCAAGCTTTATAGAGAAAATGATATTAGATGTTATTATTTGTTGCTTTTGATCAAATAAAAGTTTATTTTCATAAATAATAAATAAAATAATAAAATATTTTTGTTTAAATAATTATATTATAATCTTTTGTTTGTTTGTTTGTTTGTTTGTTTGTTTGTTTGTTTTTTGGCGCAATGCTTTAGATGCAATGAGAAGACTATTAATGCAATCTAATTTTGATAAAGTGAATGATGAGTCAAAACACACTTACAAGCACCTTCAGTTGAAATTTGGCATTTTGAATTGAAATTGACGTTTTGAATTGATAAAAATGCTTGATTTTTGTTCTTCTCTTTTAGTTCTGATGTCCTTCACTCATACAGAACAAAATCAATACACAGGTCCAGATCAGCCACAAAATGGACAAGAAACTTCAACTAAAACAGGTACTGTGCAGTTCAATGTTTTATATGGATCACATCAGAATCCTCATTCTCTTTGCTGGTGGTTTATGTCCATAATTTGCTTTCTGGGTTTTCACTGTCATGTTTTTTTCTGCAATAAATGAACAAACACTCCATCATGCAGTTATAAAATATAACAGACCATGTTTAAACCAGCAGTAGCTTTACATTTAACCATTTAGCAGATGCTTTTATCCAATTTGACTTATAAAAAGGAGGCATTTTGTGATGTTTTATAGACAAATTTCGGTAGGAGCACGATCAGTCTTTGACGAGCCTAATACATGACACACACAATCATTCTTCAATCAGCTCAAGAGCAAACCCCTATAAATCGTCAAACACGTCATGCCTCCATTTTCTTTTGACTTCAGCGTCCCTCCACCACCCCAACTCCACACTATTAAACCTGATAACTATTTAAATCTGAGGGTGGAGCGTTCTGGAGCCGGGCTAGACACTGCGCTCGGACCCTATCTCTCTTTATCCTAACATGTGGAGTAACATGAGTTAGGGTGTCTTCCTGAGCTCAGAGCCCTCTCTCTGGACAGCACACCAAATACGCATATTCTGTTGAGTCAAATATCTGTGAGTATGAACTCATGAAGCAGTTCATTGTTAGAGGCAGTTCTCAAATATTTGCAAATAATATGATTATTATATTACCAGACATATGAGCACCAGTAAATCTCTCTGTGGTGAGTGACAATTACGGTGATAATGGTACTGAACTCTGCTTTGTTTTTGCTTTGTCTGTGCATATCAGAAGTTCTAGTTTCCCGAGAAAACAAAGGGTCAGCTTTGTGAATGTCCCGGTCTTTAGACAGCAAAGCTTTTTTACAGTTTGTCAAGTGTATTTCCATTTGCAATTGTGGTTTCATTGAGCTTTCATTAGCTAATACGGAGGTGGTGGATGAGGACAGATCAGGGTGTTGAATGTCCTGAAGAGTTTGCGAGTGCCTGAAGTGGTATATAAAGTTTTGGCAGTAAGCAGCTGGGTGGCAAATTATATGAATTAGGATTGATACTTCCTTAAGCCCTGGGGATCTTTGGATTTTTGCCATGTTTTCTCTGCTGTCATGTGGGCTGTATGGTGTCCTTGCAGAGCATCGGAGAGTCAGTGGTTATAGGGAAAAGTGTGCAATGGCCTGGAAGAGAGAGAACAGATCTCATCTACAGTAGGCAGGATGTTAATGTGGAGCAGAAGGTATATGTTGTACTGTTTACATCAAGAGATGAGGTCTGGGTGAATGTAACAATGGAGGAGAAGTGGGTGAATGAAACAGAGGGCAAATGGCATCTAAAATAAACTGTTGGAAGGCTGACTCTGTTGTTGTGGGAAGCATTAAGTCAAATATATTGCTGAAGTGATCCAAAGTGTGTTATGGTTTAATTAGGACATTTTATATTGTAATAAGTTGTAAGTTGATTACCAGATTTATGCATCTGGTTGATAAGCCACCCACCTGAGGTAATGAAATAGTAGAGAGAGGTCTGTAGCGTAAGGTTGAAGTTGAAGTCACCTAATACAATAAGTGGGTTGACAACAAAAAAGTCCTATGTAAAAGCACCCAACTGACCAGGAGAACAACAAACCTGATTTCACCGAATGCAACATCTATGTTGATCCTAGAACAACATTCCAATCAACCAATTAGATTTAAGGGAAATGTTTATAGATTATGTTAAGTTTAGTCTTGCAATCAGGATTGTATGCTTCTACATCATTGATAACAACATTGGTCTTTCTGATTTTAGAGATAATTTATAGTTTAGGGGTAAGAATTAGGCTTGGATTATATTTTTAAACAGGAGTGATGTTCCAGGATCAGCATTGTATGTTGATTAAGGAACATGTCTAACAGGCGAACAGTACATGATCAAAATGTGGAATTGAGCTAGACAAATTGTAGTGAGAGTGTGGCATTCAAAAGAAAAATTATTGGTAAAATTGGAGTAGTTTGAATATTTCCAAATAAGACTTCCTGTTAAGCCATCCCTCCCGATCAGTCGGGGAGTGTAAAGATGTTTTTAGAGAGAGCAGCTGGAGTGACTGAGTCCCAGAGACAAATCCAGTTCTCCAGTTTTTAAACAGTTAAGGTGAGACAATGCCATGAGAAAAAGGGGATAAAATTAACAGTGGTAGACTATGTATTCCCCTAGGTGGCAGTAGTGTGTTCTATGAAGTCAAGTGCATTTACTAAGGAGAGATGTGGGATTATTTGTTTCTGAGGAATGCTCCTCGGGGAACGAAGGGTTACTTTAGTAACCTCGAACGTTCCCCTTCGGGGGGAACTCCAGCACTATAAGTGGATTTGATGTTCTAAATCCACGTATGGGAGCCCATTGAAAGCGCCATAATGACTGCACCTTACCAACACCCATCATGAGAGAGCGGTCAGGCAAGCGTGACGCACCCAGATCATGAGAGGCGCGGTCCTCCAACGTGCCCTTGGCCCTAACTTATCCCACTTCAAAAGAAGTTTTACGGAATAGGTATATTTTTTTGGGAGTCGCAAGCGTCTAGATAATTCTAGGAATACGACAGTACGTTGGGAAGCGTGCCATCCCAGTAGGGAGGACGCTGCGGAGACCATCCGCACCCAATAAGGGAAACAAATGGAATTACATATGGACTAACCCTGAGAAGGGGGAGTGCGCATAAGAAGGTGGTTAGCAGATAGGGAAAGCACGGGTCCACTCAGGGGGGGGAACTTAACCGTGGCGGAAAAGCATATGGGGATCACCAGCGGGGATCGGCCATAGCAGGCACCTATACCCAAGACGCGGGCTGACCAGCGGGCAGACCTACAACTTAGTGGGCCAGCAAGTGACTCCGCTGAGTCAGTGCTGGGGGCCTCGGAGGAATCTGCAGGGCTCACCGAATGGGGAACTTTACTGACAGACAGGAGGGTGCACATCTCTCCGTGTTAGGGAAAAAAGGCACCGCAAGCGTGTACAACATCTACCGAGTTGTTTCCTCAAACACCAAAGGTCCCTAACACCCTTGAGGAAACCGGCTCCACTCGCAGATTATAGAATCTTGCAAATGTGTTGGGTGTCGCCCAGCCCGCAGCTCTACAAATGTCTGTTAAAGAAGCGCCGCGCGCACACGCCCAAGAGTATGCAACGCTCCGAGTAGAGTGCGCACGCACTCCCAGGGGGCGCTGCTGACCTCTGCTCAAATAAGCACATGAAATGGCCTCCACAATTCATTGGGATAAACGTTGTTTAGACACGGAACTTCCCTGCTGCCGTCCGCCATAACAGACAAAGAGCTGCTCAGAAGATCTAAAGTTCTGAGTACGGTCCACATAATGCGCAGAGCGCGAACTGGACAAAGTAAGGACAGGGCTGGGTCTGCCTCCTCCGGGGGCAGCGCTTGCAGGGTTACTACCTGATCTCTAAAGGGAGTGGTAGGAACTTTTGGCACATAACCCGGGCGGGGTCTCAGGATAACGTGAGAAAATTCCGGCCCGAATTTTAGGCACGAGTCACTGACCGAAAATTCCTCCAGGTCCCCGACCCTCTTAATGGAGGCCAACGCGACCAGCAGAGCTGCCTTCAGGGACAGAAATCTTAAAGATACTGTATCGAGTGGCTCAAAGGGATCAAATCGCAGGCTCGTGAGAACGAGGGCGAGATCCCAAGAGGGTGTGAGAGGGGGGCGAGTTGGATTAATTCGCCTAGCGCCTCTGAGGAACTGGATGATGAGGTTATGCTTTCCCACGGTGCCGCCAGCCACCGCGTCATGGTGAGCGGAGATGGCGGCAATGTAAACCTTGAGAGTGGAGGGCGACAGCCTACTGTCCAGCTTCTCTTGAGGGAAAGAGAGCACAACACTGATCTGGCAAGATCGGGGGTCTTCCGAGAGACACACCACTCAGTGAATAGACTCCACTTCAGGGCGTAGGCGCGCCTCGTAGAGGGGGCTCTAGCCTGAGTGATGGTATCAACCACCGCGGGCGGCAGGTTACCTAAGTCTTCCTCGCGTCTATGGACCACACGTGGAGGTTCCAGAGATCGGGACGAGGGTGCCAGACGGTGCCTTGTCCCAGAGAAAGTAGGTCCTCTCTCAAAGGGATCTGCCATGGGAGGGCCGTCGCGAGGAGGGAGAGCTCTGATATCCAGGTCCGGTTGGGCCAGAGGGGCGCAACTAACAGAACCTGTTCCTCGTCCTGCCTGACCTTGCACAGTAACTGCGCGAGCAGGCTCACTGGGGGAAACGCATACTTGCGTATGCCCCGAGGCCAGCTGTGGGCCAGTGCATCCGCGCCGAGAGAGCCCTCGGACAGGGAGTAGAACAACTGGCAATGAGCATTCTCGGGGGAAGCAAACAGATCGATCTGGGCCTCCCCGAATCGCGCCCATATCAGCTGGACAGACTCGGGGTGGAGTCTCCATTCTCCAGAGTGAATCTGCTGCCGTGAGAGCACATCGTCTGCACGGTTGAGCATACCTGGGATGTGAATGGCGCGCAGCGACTTCAGCCGCAGGTGACTCCAGAGGAGCAGACGGCGGGCAAGCTGAGACATGCGGCGAGAGCGCATACCCCCCATGCGGTTGATATACGCTGCCGCCGCCGTACTGTCCGTCCTGACCAGCACGTGTTGCTGCTCCAGCACTGGAGAAAAACGGCGGAGAGCAAGGAACACTGCCAACAGCTCTAGGCGATTGATATGCCAATGCAGCTGGGCACCTACCCACAGGCCCGCAGCTGCATGCCCGCGACACACGGCTCCCCAGCCTGTGCTGGAAGCATCTGTCGAAACAACAACATGACTGGACGCCTGTCCCAGAGGCACACCGGCCTGCAGGAATGAGGGGTCATTCCAGGGGCTGAGGGTGCAGCGACAAAGCACAGTAACAGAGTATCGGTGTGTGCCCGCATGCCATGCGCGTCTCGGAACTCAATCTTGAAGCCAGAGCTGAAGTGGTCTCATATGGAGCAATCCGAGCGGCGTGACAGCTGCAGCGGAAGCCATATGCCCCAGGAGCCTCTGAAAATATTTCAGTGGGACCACTAACTTGCTGTCGAGCTCCCTCAGACAGTTCAGCAGCAGGCGAGCGCGCTCTCCGGAGAGGCGCGCTACCATGGTGACCGAGTCCAGCTCTATTCCGAGAAAAGAGATCCTCTGCACCGGGGCGAGTTTGCTCTTTTCCTAGTTGACCTGCAACCCCAATCGGCGAAGATGCCGGAGCACCTCGTCTCTGTGCGCAGTCAATTACTCCCGAGAGTGGGCTAAAATCAGCCAATTGTTGAGATAATTGAGTACGCGGATGCCCGCGAGCCGAAGGGGCGCTAAGGCACCCTCCGCGAGTTTGGTGAAGACCCGCGGAGACAGAGAGAGCCCGAAGGGGAGGACCTCGTACTGCCATGCTCGACCTTCGAATGCAAACCGCAGAACTGACGGTGGCGTGGAAAATGGAGACATGAAAATACGCGTCCTTCAGGTCTATGGCTGCAAACCAATCCTGAGGACGAAAGCATCAGAGGATGCGCTTCTGCGTAAGCATTCTGAACGACAGCTTGTGAAGGCAGCGATTCACAACGCGCAGATCTAGGATTGGCCGTGACCCAGCGCTCTTTTTGGGTACGATGAAGTACGGGCTGTTAAACCTGCTCTCCATCTCGGCTGGAGGTACCGGCTCGATTGCACCCTTCGCCAGGAGGGCAGCAATCTCCTCTCGCAAGACAGGGGCGGACAGGGGATTAACCCTGGTGAATACACGCCCGTGAACTTGGGAGGCCGTTTGAAAACTGCAGTTCGTAGCCGAGTCTGATCACGCGTATGAGCCACCACGAGGGGCTGGCCTGCGCTAACCAGGCAGTCAGAGCCCTCGCTAATGACGTCATCGCAGCAATCGTTGACGTACCCGCGGAGGGGCAGCGCGGAGCGGGTGTGCTAATCCGGGGAGCGCGAGGGTCCCACAGAAGAGCTGGAGGAGAGCGATTCGCTCTGGCTCCGCACCCTGACTCCGGAGGGGGGGCTTGGGGGCTGGGAGAAGGGAGACTGTCCCCCCAGCGCCCGTGAGCCGCTGGCGGAGCATGCAGACCTTGCGAGCTGAGAGGCGGCGCGTCCCAGGCTGGCAGGGCCTGCAGTGCCCGTGAGCCACTGGCGGAGTGCACCGAACCTACGAGCTAGAGAGCTGAGCTCAAACTGGCAGATTTCGGGCTGTCACCTCCGGGGAAGTGGAAAAGTGCCCTTTCATTTCATGGCAGTAAAAGGTGCCGTTGGAAATGGCTCCCTGCCCTCCAGCGGGGAAAGAGCAAGTTCCCTCCTCTCCAGATGACCTGTCCCAGTGACGCTTCGCGGTTCTGGGCAGGGGGAGTTGCCTGCTTCCGAGGTGCTCGACGCGCTCGCTTCGCCAGAGGCGAGTGCGGGGGCGGTGCAGCTCTCGTAGGTGGGCGCCTTCGGCGAGGAGCAGGTATGGATGGCACGGCGGGCGGAGCGGGCTTACGGGGCCGCCGATTAGACATCACCCATCGGACTGCTCTCTCACTGCCTCGAATTCCTGGGTGAATTCGCAGACTGTGTCGCCGACCAGCTTGGGATATGGGCGAGTCAAGAAAGCGGACTTTGTCAACTTCGCGCATATCAACCAAGTTTTGTTAGAGGTGGGGCTCCTGGACTACTAGTGTGGACATCGTCCTCCCCAAAGCACACGCAGCGGACTTAGTAGTCCGAAGAGCTTAGTTGGCTGCGGTGCGAAGCTCATAAGCCTGGGTTGGACCCACCCTCGTGCAGCTCGACCAGCGCCTGCGCTTGGTAGCGCTGGTCGGTGGCTATCGCATGCAAGGCGGGTGCAGCCTGGTCCGTAGCTTTGTAAGCTCTAGCTCCGAGGGAGCCGAAAACTCACAGGCTTTGGATGGGAGACGAGGGAGACCCCGCCAAGAAGAGGCGCTGCGCGGATTAACCGCCATCGCACACTCAACCTAAGGAATCGCCACATACCCCCTGGCAGCTCCACCACCAAGAGTGGTGAGGGTGGAGGGACACGCAGCACGAGCAGAAAAAAGGTGCTCTTTAAGACCGCGTGAGCCTACTGTGCGTCGCCGGGAAGAAGGGAACGCCCCTCTAGTCGGTCCGGCCCGGAAACAGCCCAGGAAAGCACGGCTAACACGTCCGTTTCAGTATCCGTTTTGACAGCGCTCACCTGCCCGAAGGGGGCGAGCGGGTCCGGATCATCGTCGGACAATGAAAGCCCACCCTCCGATGCCGCGGAGGACATCTGATCTCCGGTGTCAGCGAGCGTGAGAGCTACCATCTGATTAGATGGATCACTCCCAGCGCCCGAAGCTTGGATGGAGCGCTTGGAGGAGCGAGAGGTCCACAAGCCCTTAGGCGGCGGATTATCTTTCGCTGGAACCCTCAGATCTGCCCGAGCGCCCGCTGCAGAACAGGAGGCGACTGGGGTGGCTCGCTCTCTCACGAAAGTTAGACGCGATCTCAACTGTGCGACGGTCATGGCATCGTAGTGACGACATGAACCGCCCCCGAGCACCACATTAACATGCTGGACTCCCAAACATGTAATGCAGTGATCGTGTCCATCATCCGGAGCCAGAAAACCCCCGCATCCAGAAACGCACAGTCGGAGCGTCGTCCTGAAAAGGACGTGCTGCACGACTGTGTTGCTCTTTTAGGATGCTTTGCAACAGTACGCACCGCTCTGGAAGACCGGACCCAAAGGGACGCCAGGCAAGGGAGAAACCCAGCTCGACCATCTGCCGCTGCGTGGACTCGCTCTGGAAAGGGAGACACTCGTTCGCTCGAAGTGGCTGTAAACAGCAGGAGGAACCCACATGAAGCTCGATCAGAAAAGTCTCTGAAGCGAAAAGGATAGCGTCTGCTGGCGCCAGGTGTGCTTATATGCTCAGTTAATTAAGCCTATGCAGTACACCTGCGCAGGCTTGCGCTGCCAATTCATTCTTAATTGGCCCGTTCAATACTCTTTCAGACGAGCGGCTTCTGAACCGAATCTCCCATACGTGGATTTAGAACATCAAATCCACTTATAGTGCTGGAGTTCCCCCCGAAGGGGAACTATATATCTTTCGATATCAGTTGTTAATGCTACTATACTTAAAGGAGTACCCCAACACTGACAGACGCCACAAAAAATTAGAGGGTCCACTTAACCAATTTTCAGTGGACGATAATATTTGGCAGCTAAAAATTCGGTGCATCTCTAATATCAACACATTTCTAGATTCCCATTTAGGGTTGTAACGGTATGAATTTTTCACGGTATGATAATCGTCTAAAACAATACCACGGTTTGACGGTTTCGCGGTATACGGTATGTTACAAATGTTACAAAATAATAGAACAGTGAAGCAAATTTGACTTTTTCCAAATAATATATTTTTAGTTACTATAAACAACACCACTTACAATGAACAAATAAAAATAAGAAAATAATAAATAATGTGTCAAAGTCCAAATAAAGTCCAAATAAACATGGTGCAAATCCTCAGTAAAAAATAGATATAAATATTTACTATACTATAAATAGTTATATAACGAAACTAGATTCAATATGGAACATCCTTAGGTTTTATGTGCCAGCATGGATATGGTTGTCTATCGATATGGATTTGGATATGGTTGTCTGCAATGCAGACAAACAGCTGCATCTTCATTTGCGTCTTTTGAAAACAGCAAGAGCAGCAATTCGTCTTTGCTGTGTCACTGTTTTGTCATGTTTCTGTGCTGCTGTGCATGCAAAAGTACTTAGTATGAGAATTATTTCATGAAAAACTTTTTTTTTTTTGCGTTTTATTCAGCCGCGCATAAATGTATGCCTATCTCTCATTCCGTGTTGTTCAAAAAGCTTGGTCCACAAACAAAAGCGAAACCTATGCTTATTGGTTGTGATATAGCGAGTTTGAACCAATCTGGGCGTGGAGGAGGGACAATGCATCAATGTATCATGTCTGATTTGTCCGGAGACACAGTGACGAGCGTTTCTTTGTCAAATCAGCGTTGTCAAATGTTGATGACGTAACCGCACTGATTCCGGAGCCTCTGAAAGTCCGCGAATGTTATGCACTGGAAAGCTGAGATTCTCTTCTTTATGCCAATCTTTGAATTGTATGAATCGGATCAGCGGATCAAAAGTTATTAAACATTTAAGAGCAGTACTTATTTTTAGCCGCGGGCGGCTGTCTCGGTCTTTAAGGGTTAAAACCGTTGATATGCAATTGTTCATGGTATGATAATCGTGCACGTTCAAATCGTGGTAAACCGTCATACCGGTATATTGTTACAACCCTATTCCCATTGTTGCACAAAACTGCTGTGATTGGTTCTTGGATCAATACAAAAATTAGTCCAGAACTCATCATTATTAATGCCATACATTTTTGTAATTCTATATAATATTGTTTATCGGCGCAGCCCTTCTCTATCTGAGATAAGGAAGTCTGCAATATTAGTTCACAATTACTGTGACATTATAATCTGAGATGAAGTTAAATGCTGAACCAGGGTTGAATGGCAGTAAGGCCATTGTTTCTGTTCTACTGTTTTAAGATCTTTATTCCTTCCCTGATTCAGAACTCAGTACAGATGAAAGCCAAGGTCAGAACCCCATTAAAACAGGAGCTTCAGCTGTAACAGGTACTGTGTTACAATGTTTTACAACTACAACATGGATCTCATCAGGATCCTCATTCTCTTTGCTGGTGGTTTATGTCCATAATTTGCTGTTTGGGTTTCACTGTTGTTTTTTGTTTTTGTAAAACGTAAACAAACACACCGTCATGCAGTTGTATACATAACGTTTTTCTCGTTACAAACATGGTTTTATCAGTCATTTATTGTACAGCCTTTGTGGCCATTGTTTTAAATATAAAACGGATGCATTTAATTTCAGTTAAAATAATAAATAATGTATTTATAAGTGATGTAAAAAAATAATTCAGGATAACAAAGGATTCTTTGTTTTTATTGAGATTTTGTTTCACTGCATGCATTAAAATTACACAGATTATTAAAAAATAAATAAAGAAAAATCATAGGGCAGTGCTTGGTTTTATCAGGTACTTTTTGATACTGGTTGTATTTTGAGATGTCAGTGTTAAATTCCAAATCTTTAATTATAAATATCTTAGCCCTTAAAAAGTATATTTTTGTAGGTCTTAAATAATTTTAAAAAGAGCTTATTATTTCTATGTCTATGTTATTGGACCAATGCCCGTCTAATCACCAACTATCTAAATAACAAAGTTTTTATTAATCAACTCTATTTACCACTATGGCTTAATTATCTGCCACAGAATAACATTTGGTAAATGTTTGTTTTATTTATAGCTAATTGTTAAGGACCTGGACAGACTGTTTTGCATACTTTTAGCTTAGTATAGTTTTTAAAACCTGACATTATATTTTAAAAGAAACATTGTTGAAAAAAAAGAGTTTACTTGTTTCAACACATTATTTAAAATATGTGTTGTTTTTTTTATGAGGCAAGTAAAAATCTTTTTCCATTGGATCAACCAGACCATTAGAAATAAAATCCTTTGCGTTTTAGCTCCGTATAAGTCTGAAATGTCACTCATAATGTCTTAAATGTGACTTGATGAAACCTGCAGAAACTCTGAAGTTGTGAAACAAAGACATCCTATCATTCAGAATTTGATTCCTCATGTACGACCCCTTTAAACTGAATGTGAGTTTGCACTTTGCATTTGATTGTAAGAAAATCAGTGTTGAAATGGTCTAAATGTTTTGAAAAATCTGACACATCACTAGAAAGAGCTACAGTATGAGGCTTTTGGTTTATTGGACTTGAGTGGCACTTTGAGGCTGTTTACAACTGGTCACTTCATTAATTTTTCCTGATGACCATAATGTGGGCAGGTGTAAATACCCTTCAAAATCATTTGAGAGGAACTACAGGAGGGGGTCTGGGGGACGCATTTCAAACAAAACTGGACAGTTCTAAATGCTTTTAAAACCACATATGTAAATTGTACTCCTCTCAGAATAAACAAACGTGAGAGCACGCATGGGCCATATGACCATCAGATATATTGTACAAGCGCAAATGCTTAAGTAATGGAAGGACACAGATGATATTAATTTAAGGCATGCGCTAATCATGAACTATCCCTAACTACAACATGAGTTCAAATGTAAATAATGGCTACCTCACTTGTTAGTACATGTTTGTTAATTAATGTTTTATTTAACATTTTAGGCTAAATGTAACCAACATGATCTCATGACCTGTTAATGTATGTTTATGTCACGACTTTACTTGGAGGGGCACATTATTATCATTATCTAATTCTTGAACTCCTGTGTTTTAAAGTGTTCATTTTAATATAAACAGAACACTTTTCTATTGTTTATCAATGTAAACCAGCCCTAGATGAACTGCATAACTGTTAAATTTGCATATAGCACAGGTTTTGAAGATCAGAATCATATATCAGTTTAACAGAGACGCATTCATCTGTTCAAGTGTAAATAGAATGTTTTTCACAAATCAGTAAAGCACATGAAAAAAAAAAAAAAAACACATGATGTTACCAGGTGTAAACAGCCACTTTTATACAGAAAAAATATATATATTTACATCTAGGAGAATGAAGTGATTTATAGATGCTGCTGTTTAAATGAGTTAAGTGATTTTTTTTAGATTCAGCTGCTCCTCGTATGTGGATAAACTCTTTAAGCTGTGTAGTTTTGAAAAAAATTAATTATTGTTCATGCCACTGAAAGAGCTGTTAAAGTCAGTTTATGTTTCTGTCTTCATCAGAGTTACCCACACCTACAGTGACTATGACACCAGACAGTGCTGTATTCACTGGAGAGACAGTCAATCTGAAGTGTGTGATTGAGTCTGATCACAGTGATTGGACATATGAGTGGTATACAAACAGCAGCAGTGTAAAGTTACAGTCTGGTGGTCATTACACTGTAAACAGAGACACTCTCACTATCAGAGGAGCTGATTGGTCGGATCAGGGTCAGTACTGGTGTAAAGGACAGAGATCTGGAGGACCAAACTCATCACAATCAAGCTCTGCTGTTTCTCTCACATTGAATGGTGAGTTCAATATTATTGTTCTTTTAAACTCTCTCTACATCAACAATGAAAGACTGTGATTTTGTTTAAATTAAAACACAAACATCAAAATTGCTACTAACACTTTATATGAAGCCATGCAGTATTCATAAAGGGTTCCCATGGTTTTTGCAATATCTGCAATATCATAGCAATTAAAAATGTAATTTAAAAGGTCTATTATAGACGTATTTGTTTGTCCTTTAATTTTTTGTTTCTTTTTATCAAATGCTCTTTTTTATAGCATATTATGTTTTTATCACACTGTCTCCACACATTTGCTTATTGTTCGCTAGGCTATTTGTTAGCCTATTTTTCAATGCCACTTTATTCTTTTCCTGCTCGTCAACATGCAGTCACTAAATATCCGAAACTGCCAAATTGCTTTTACTGTCACTATTAGTAAAAAGCAGATACTGATATACAATATTAAGCACTGATCACACCCAACTTTTGAATGATATAATGGCATACTTTTACATTTATTATACTTTTTTTTGATGCATTATGCATTACTGTAAAACTGGGTCAACAATTAATAGTTATTTACAAACTAAAACAATTAATTTTTTCATAAGTTAATTGTAAAAGTTCATAGCTCTGATCTTGATACTGTGCTGTGTTTTAATATTTACGTTTTTTCCTTTTAATTTATTTTAATTACAATGTTTAATTATTTACAAAATTATTTTGCTTTAAATAAAATATTTAAATCCATAAATATATACTCAAAGAGCTAATGTAAAATTTACCTTAAATACATAACTGATAAAAGACCTCATAAAGGACTTTAGTTTTTAGTTAATGCGTTTATTTCAGTTGGATTTATACTGTATATTAAATCTTAATAATAATAATACAAATATTTTTTTTTGCTAAATAAATCTCCTGAAGACCTAATTGTTTGCCATGGTGTTGTAACAGAACAAAGCATGGTCATTGTCATGATCACCAGTGATCTATCCCTTGTAGATTGGTGGAAACACTCACTATTCCCTGAATTCTGTCACCGAGCTGCACTACATTTTCCTTCAGGCACCTCACTCACACATCAGTTCCAGATCACCCCTGATTAGGTACACACAGCTGGAAGCTCATCATGGACTGATATTGTCACGATTACCAGCGATCGTTTTTCACAAGATCGCTGGATTACACTAACAATAACTTATAGACTACAAATTCGCCATTCCTGGACTACATTTTCATACATGCACTCCGGTCACACTCACACATGCTTCCTCATTTAGACTGATTACTCGCACCACCTAAGGATTGTCAGAGACTGATTGCACACACTATTTGAGCAGCACAATCACTCACTCACTCCCATTGCCGAGTCTTGTTTACTGTAAGTAGCACTACAACGCGTTTCCTTGTCTTGTTTACCCGTGTTTTGACCTAGCCTTGTATTCTCGTTCTCCCTGCCTGTCGCCTGCCTTTTGATCTCTCCCCTGTTACTGATTACGATTCTGGACTTCCTACATATACCTGTTTGCACTTGTTTTGACCTTTGCTTGCCTGATGATTCTAATAAACCTGCACGTGGATCTTACTTCAGTTGTTTGTGTCACTCCCCATATAACAGATATCCCAGACTAATTATACACCACACTTGCACACTCACAGTGCTGAGTCTTGTTTTCCTGTAGCATTACAAAGCTTTCTATTGTCTATCCTTGCCTTGTTTCTCGTTTATGTTGTTTTGCTTCTTGTATTGACCTCTTTGCCTGTGACCACAATGATGATTTTGTATTTTCCTCATTATACTGTTTATTCCTATTTTGACCATTGCCTAGATCAGTGGTTCCCAACCTTTTTTTTGCCTGAGACTCCCTTTTTCCCCAAAAAACATTGTAAGGCCCCCTCCACATTAAATGATATAATCGCTCATATACTGTAAGTTTGTAGTAATGACGACAAAAAAATTTGTTCAGAACAAACTATGTGTTTATTATATAGGTGGGCATAGATTATTATTATTATTTTTTATCTATATTAATGTTGGAATTATTCTAGACTAAAATGGCTCATTTGAATTCTGCCGAAGACATTCAGAATATGTGTGCTACCCAAATAATAAGTCTTTGAGAACAGGTTTCTCAAGCCAGGTGGCGCATTAGACCAAGGGCTCATCTACTGTTTACAAAATGCATCACAAAATGCTTGAGAAACTGTTATACTATGATAATTGGTGATGAAAATAAATCAAATCAAATCACTTTTATTGTCACATCATCAGCAGCACGTGTGCTATGATGAGTGAAAAGCTTAGGTGCTGGCTCCAGACAGTACAAAATACAGATCAGATCAAAACACAGTGCATGCTACATATTAATGGTGTGCAGTGAGGGGTATGGAAGGGTCTATGTGAGGTGTGTTAAGTGTTCATCAGCCTGATAGTCTGAGGGAAGAAGCTTTCCTTCAGTCGGCTGGTGCGTGACTGGATGCTGCGGAACCGTCTGCCTGAGGGTAGCAGAGAGAAGAGTCTATGACTTGGGTGGCTGGAGTCACTGATGTGGCTGGAAGGGAAATTATGTTCATTAAGAATCATTCATTCATTTTCTTTTCGGCTTAGTCCCTTTATTAATCCGGGGTTGTCACAGCAGAATGAACCGCCAACTTATCCAACAAGTTTTTATGCAGCGGATGCCCTTCCAGCCACAACCCATCTCTGGGAAACATCCACTCATACAATACGGACAATTTAGCCTACCCAATTCACCTGTACCGCATGTGTTTGGACTGTGGGGGAAACTGGAGCACCCGGAGGAAACACACGTGAACGCAGGGAGAACATGCAAACTCCACACAGAAATGTCAACTGACCCAGCCGAGGCTCGAACCAGTGACTTTCTTGCTGTGAGGCAACAGCATTACCTACTGCGCCATTGCATCGCCCCGTTTAATGAGATGTACTTATTTTTACTAACTGTTTATTCAGTTAAAGGTGCAGTAGGTGAGATGAAACATTTTTTGTTGTGCTGGTTGAAAGTCTCTTCACAGTCCAATAGTAATGATAACAGTACATGATCTAAATGTGTTTATATGTATTTTTATATTCTGGGTAAAGCATAAAACTAAAAAAATTTCATCCAATTCAGAGCTGAAGTCGGACCGACATCTCCCATAATTCCGATAAGCAGGTCAGACTGTCTGTCAGCATATGTAGATTCGGACTTCTGCGCATCTGTTCACGCAGATCCGCCATTAGCGCGTGCCCGTCTGCATCACAAACGCATGCGCGCAAGCAAGCTGTGGGCCGCTCGCCGAGTCGGAGCCGGAGGCGCTGAAGGACAGACAAGCTCGGGCCGATTACTGTAAAGCCAGGCGCGGTTATAATTCGCCCTTAAATCGGCCGCGCGGTAACGAGACGGACCGGGAGAAATCAAATGCTGAATTGAAACTTTTAAAAACCTGAATCAGTATTGAAGTTACTTTAGCACGCTGGAGGAAGGACGACACCATGGCTGAAGTATTACTGTTAGACAGGTAATGTTGTTTTAAACTCAGGGTGCTTTCACACCTGTGAATCGATTCAGTTGTTCCGAAACAGAGATTACAATTGTTACATTGTTGCTCTTTGCTCTTGGAGCGGTTCGCTTTCACATAGCAAAGTTTCTAATCGGACCAAAAGAGCTAAAACAAGTCACGTGCGAGTAAACTCTCCTTACATTGGTCAGAGTGTCAGGGTGTATTTTGGAGCGTCCCGCTCAGCTGTCAGGAGAGGTGGTGGTTTGGTGGTGATTGACAGGATGAGCGCGCGCGACTTGTCTGAGGAGAGACGCGGTGGGGAGGAGTGAGAAGGGTGCGCAACGGTGCCGATTTGAGGACCGGGAGGGAGACATGAGATTACCGGGAGATCATCACTCGTTAGCGGGCATCCGGAGACTCGCGAAACTTCCCGCCCTACTCATAATTCTCTCTTCATATAGCCGTAAGCCTATTACAAATCCATAAAACACTGTGATATAACCGCGCTCGGATCGGATCATTGCTTTCTCACTGCAATCGAACCGCGCCAGGGTTCGCGACCACCTCATTTAAGCGATCTCGGACCGATTACTTTGGCGCGGAACAGAGCGCGATTGCCCTGTTTGCATATGCCAAATGGACTGTGCTAACTGGGCAAACGAGATACGTTCCGAAACAAAAGTGTAGGTGTGAAAGCACCCTTAGTCAGGCTAAGCTTATGTTAGATTGTGTTGTTATGAATGACTTATATGCACAGACGTTGTTCAGCCACTGAAATCTCCTTGTGAAAGATTGATGTGATTATTTTCAGTTTCATAAGGTCCTTTGACAGCATCTATAATGTAGATTTATATTTAATTTAACAACAAAACATCAGTAAATAACGCTATTCCGCCTAGCCTGCTTTATTGAGCTGAAGTTGCTTTTATATTCACATTGGGTCATTTTTGAACAATGACAGCCTTCCTATACTGTTTACCATGCTACTTTGAATATTCGCTCAGAAATAGCATGTAAGTGTGGCAAAGAAATTAATGTAATTCCTGCATGGCGCTGGCACTACCTAACTGGCGAATGACATGAACTAGTGGGTTGTCTGTCTGCTGTTGTGACTGTTGTGACTGTTGTGTTGTGATTTCAGGGGGTGTGGCTTTGAATCACAGTCCCTCCCCGCCGTCCAAAGATAATGTGCTAAGCGGTTAGCTTTTGGCAGATCACCTACTGCACCTTTAAAGATGAATGTTGAACTGTAGACCTACATAAGTTTGAAACAGCTATATTTGATCACCTTAATCCGACTAAAGTCATAACTGAAGTAAACAGAAATGGAATTAAGACGTGGAGTATGCAGATATTAGTGGCATTATTGAAGTAAACACCGCAGTCTTTAGGACCTTTGCATATTTTCCGACACGCGCTTCTGTTAATAAAGGACTGCACACACACACATCGCGAAATGCAGAAGTTTTTTTTTCTTTCCATTTGCCGTACGCTATTAAATTCCATAACACTCTCACCAGTCCTTAGTCCTTATTTGCGTCTAATACCCTAGTTTGTCCCAACAGCATGAATGAACGGCAGTGAAAGTCAGACATCTTGCTGATTTGATTCAGAAGGGCACTCTTTTGTCAGACGGCTTACGGGTCAGGTATACATCCCGCTAAAATATCAAGGTGAAAGTCATCATAGTTTGCGTAGAATAGACCCAGCTCCCAACCCAACTTTGAGAATAGATGAACGGCAATTATTATTTTTTTAATCACACGATAAGGATCTCGCAATAATGGCCCACCACTAGTGTAAATACATATTTATTCAGTTTGTATATTCATTTCAGTAATACTATTGTCCACTGCTAAGAATTTTTTTTAATATGACGCGGCCCCCCACAAAGCTTGCTGAGGCCCCCTTGTGGGAACCACTGCCCTACATGACTCTGCACTAAACTACCTTTGGACCCTCTACTCAGTTGTACCCCGACTCATGTTACAGTCAATTTGCGTTGCCAATGGTTTTTGCATTGTCAGAAGTGTGCTACTTCATTTCTATTTTTATTGCATTGATCAAGATAAAATTTTGGTGGCTCAGTAGTTAGCATTGTCGCCTCGCAACCAGAAGGTCGCTGGTTTGAGTCCCAGCTGGGTCAGTTGGCAATTCTTTGTGGAGTTCTCATGTTCTCCCCGTGTTGGTGTGGGTTTCCTCCGAGTACTGTGGTTTCTAGAGGTGTGAACCTATACTGGTCTCACGGTTCGGTTCAGTTACGATTATCATGCCTTCGATTTGGTTCAATTCGATATTTCGGTGCATCACGGTGCATTGATGATGCTTTCCATATACAGTGTTCTATTTTAGGGGGGAGGCTATAACAAGCTGTCTGTATAAACACACAGACACACAGCACCACACTGTCTCTCATTCAAACACATACACAAACATAGACAGCAACAAACAAACACACACACACACACACACACACACTTAAGCCCTCGCAACAGGGAGAGCTTGTGTAACTGTAAAAAATGAAACTGTGAATTAAGTATGAATGGTGTCAAAATGCTTGTTTTGTGAACGTACACAACGCAGATCGACGAGCGATTAACGAGGAGCGAGTGTGACGGGGCCGTCGCAGGCTTTCCAGTTTCACGTGAAGATCGACGAGCGATTAACGAGGAGCGAGTGTGACGGGACCGTCGCGGGCTTCCAGCTTCACGTGAAAATCATCAAGGGAGAGACGAGAAGCGAGTGTGACGGGACTGTCGCGGGCTTTCCAGCTTCACGTGAAGATCGACGAGCGATTAACGAGGAGCGAGTGTGACGGGACCGTCGCGGGCTTCCAGCTTCACGTGAAAATCATCAAGGGAGAGACGAGAAGCGAGTGTGACGGGACTGTCGCGGGCTTTCCAGCTTCACGTGAAGATCGACGAGCGATTAACGAGGAGCGAGTGTGACGGGACCGTCGCGGGCTTCCAGCTTCACGTGAAAATCATCGAGGGAGAGGCGAGGAGCGAGAGTGACGGGGCCGTCGCGGCTTTCCAGCTTCACGTGAAAATCAACAAGGGATTAACGAGGAGAGAGTGTGACGTCGCAGACTTTCGGGTTCGCGTAAAAACCATCGAGAGACTGGCGGAGTGCATCTGAAACACCGCGGGGTTCTGATGGACGATTTGCCTGCTGTTTAAGGACGTTGCGATTAAAAAAAAAAAAAAAAAAGAGAAAAGAAAACTTTCTTTTCTGACCAGCCTTTGAGCAACGGGGATATCGACGGACTGCAGCTAAGTGACTGTTATTGACTGAATCTTTCCTGATTAGTTTATTTACTTTTTGAGTTTCATGATAAAAGTATTTTCAAATGGCTGAGGGTGGTGCAGATAGCTCGTTGTTCGGGGCTGGGCGGGGAAAATACCTAATGCAATATTCTAATGCTAAATTGGGGCAGAGTGGAATGAAAGTTAAGTCTGATGACCATTCAGTGAAAGAGAATTTCATGGCGCATGATGTCAACCAAACTTTCCTTGTCACGTCTACTCCTAAGCCAGGTAAATTGGGAACATCTAGTGATCGTGATGTGGGCGATCTTAATGTTTTAGTTGAGGAATTGGGTCGAAAAATTGGTGAATCAGTTACTGCTAAACTTCTATCAGAGGCTGGATTCGCTGGGAGCTGTAACAAGACTAGCACTTCGAGTTCCCAATGTGCTAATCTTGATTTATCACAGTTGAATGTCATCTTGAAATCAGATGAAAAAGAACCGCCTGTGTTTAGGGGCGACAATCTGGGTAGATGTGATGTCCAAGAATGGGTTGACATGATGCAGCTCTACCTACAAAAAAGAAATGTTGACATTCCTAATCAAGCAGATGAAATAATCAGCCATCTTATGGGTAGGGCAAGAGATGTTGTAAAAGTAACTTTGCGCAGTAACCCTACGTTAGACTACAAATCACAGCCAAATTTAATATACAGCATACTTAAGCAACATTTCATTAATGTGTCATATTCTAGTATGCCACTTGCTGATTTTTACAGCACGTTACCTAGATACGGCGAGAACCCTGTTGACTACTGGCTGCGACTGAATAAAGCAGCAGACATTGCTGACGAGTGTCTCAGGGCTCAGGGTAGGTGTATGGACAATTTGAGTTCTGAAGTTGCAATGATGTTTGTGCGAAATTGTCCAGACACTGATTTAGCGCGTACTTTTAAAGTGCGGCCATTAGAAAAATGGACCGCAAAGGATGTTCAGGAGCTATTAGACAGTTTCCAGCGTGACAGCAAGTCGAGAGCAATTACAAACGAATATGCGATCGGTCAGAACGCGCAGATTTCTTTGCACAGCTGCGAACATGTTAATGCTGGTTCTGAGCTTGTGCTTGCATGTTTTAAGCAGGGACCCAGCGTACCTAATGACTCAAAACCCGATACAAAAGATGAGTCTAGTTTGAATCGGATGGCTGATATGCTGACACAGCTGATTGACATTTTGAAAAAGAAGGAAGAGAGCGTTTCAGAGTATGTGCCTGCAGGTAAAATGCGAGAAATGACTGCAGTTGGGCGAAAAAACTGTAGAATTTATGGTGACACAGCGCACACTATAATTGACCATTGTAAAACTCATCGTTTGTGCTTTAGGTGCCATACTGCTGGTCATTCCAAACGAGACTGTACAAAAAAATTCGCTACTACACGGTTTTCTTCAGATTCACCTGGCGATCAGGAAAACTGAAACACCCGCATTCGGAGAGGGGGAGTGTGGGTGTTGCAGAAAATTCCCTCGAGGTGGATACTGATTTCAAAGCTTTGTTTCTCTCGTTTAAGAATCTTTGTCCCGACTCTCAGAAAGTCGTCTTTCAGAATACACAACGTATAGCTTGCTCAGATACACTCTTCTACACACCTGTTCTTATTAATGACTCACTCACTGTTAACGCCATGTTGGACACCGGCTCTATGGCTTGTACTCTGAGTGATTCGGTAGTCGCTAAGCTAAGGGAACATGGTGTCCTGGATACGGTTACAGAAAAAGAAACTGATGTCATCATAATAGGATGTGGTGGCAAACAAGTGTTCCCAAAGAGTGTAGTTGAACTTAAACTGGATGTTTATGGCTGTGATGTTATTGTCCCATGTCTTGTCGTTCCAGGCCAAGATGATGACCTCATTTTGGGGACGAACGTCATTAAGTATCTCGTCCACAGACTGAAGGGTTCTGACAGATATTGGGAATTGATTTCAACCCCCAGTGGACCTAGTTCAGAGGGTGACGAGTTTTTGTCGATGCTGGCTGGTATACGTCGCTGGAGGGGTGACGTATGGTTCCGGATGTTGTCGGTACAGTAAAACTTCATAGTGCAGTCACGCTTTCGCCTGGTCAGGAACATCTTGTCTGGGGGAAACTACCCGCTAAGTCATGTGGCCAGGTAGGCAGTACTGTGATGGTGGAACCATCTAGAGTCCATTCTGCTTCTAAAAAAGTTTTAGTTGGTCGTGTAGTTTCTCCTCTTTGGGGCGACGGTTGGATACCACTAAAGTTGATTAATCCTAGCGACAAGCCAGTAACGCTGAGGCGAAATACTAAAGTAGCCGATGTTTATTCTTGTATCGCTTTAGAGGATGTGTGCGAACCGGCGTCTGAGTCTACTGTGCGGCTGTGTGTTCAGCAGTCAGCAGTTGAGCCGGATAGATCTGATGCTCCCAGCAGCAGACTTCAAAAGTGCGGTTTGGAGTCTGTTGACTTGGAAGCATGTGAAGTTTCAGATTTTTGGAAGGCAAAGCTGTGTGATTTAGTGCTTGAATACGAATCCATTTTTTCTAGACATTCTCTTGACTGTGGCGAAGTTAGGGACTTTGTGCACAGAATTCGCCTAGTTGATGAAAGACCATTTTGTTTACCTTTTAGGCGAGTCCCCCCTTCGCAGTATCAGAAGTTGCGCGTCGCTCTTAATGAAATGGAGGAGAGGGGCATAATTCGAAAGTCCGTTAGCGAATTTGCATCGCCTTTGGTTTTGTGCTGGAAGAAGAATGGCGATTTGCGCATTTGCACGGACTTTCGTTGGCTTAACGCGCGTACTGTGAAAGATGCGCACCCTTTGCCCCATCAGGAGGATTGTCTTGCGGCACTCGGTGGCAATTCATTTTTTAGTACGATGGACTTAACTTCTGGATTCTATAATGTTCCACTGCATGAAGATGACAAAAAGTACACAGCATTCACGATGCCGGTAGGGTTGCACGAATATAACAGGCTACCGCAAGGCCTCTGTAACTCACCTGCGAGTTTCATGAGAATGATGACTATGATTTTTGGGGATCAAAATTTCTTGTCTCTGTTGTGCTACTTGGATGATTTAATGGTATTTGCACCCAGTGAAGAGGTTGCACTACAGAGGCTCGAAATGGTTTTCGAAATGTTGAAAAAACACATTTTGAAATTGTCTCCAAAAAATGTAATTTTTTAAGACGCTCTGTAAAATTTCTTGGTCATTTAATCACAGAAGAGGGTGTGTCAACGGACCCTAGTAAAGTTGAAGCAATTGCTAATATTACTTCAGCAGATTTAATGTGCCCTGATGGTGCAACCCCGTCGGTTAAGAGAATTCAGTCCTTTCTTGGTCTCGTCATGTGGTACCAAACGTTCATTGAGAATTGTTCGTCCCTTGCACGGCCACTTTTTGCTTTGACTAGTGGAGTTAGGAAGGCCAGAGGAGTGTTACGCAGAGGGGTTTCTATAACTAGAAAGCTTACTCCCGATGATTGGTCTCCAGCATGTGAGGCAGCTTTGTCTGCATTGAAAGAAGCCCTCCTGTCTAATGTAGTCCTTGCACACCCTGACTTTTCTAGACCTTTTATTCTTGCCACTGATGCATCAACTGAAGGGTTGGGTGCTGTGCTTTTGCAACTGAGTCCTGGAGAAAACAGGGCTTGGCCCATTGCGTTTGCGAGTAGATCACTGTCCAGAGCACAAGCCAGATATCCAGCACATCGTCTTGAGTTCCTCGCGCTTAAGTGGGCTGTATGTGACAAGTTTAGCCACTGGCTAAAAGGGCATCGGTTCACAGCTTGGACAGATAATAACCCATTGATGCACATTTTGACCAAACCTAGGCTTGACGCCTGTGAACAAAGGTGGGTGGCTAAACTCGCTGCCTTTGAGTTTGACATCAAATATGTTCCAGGGTCGAAGAACACAATAGCTGACACTTTGAGTAGGCAACCTTTTGTTGACAGTCGGGTTAGCCATCGCATAGTCAGGGAACCTTATGAAAAGCTTATAGCAGAGTCAAGAAATCATACTTGCGCTACTGTCCAGGATCTTTTCAGATTGTCCAATGCCTGTCAGCGAGTGGTCGGCAGTGCGGAGGTCTCGGTGGATGCTTGTGATCAGATGGAGGTTGCTCCAGACGAGGATGGGCCGGGTAGTTTTTCGAATGCTGAGGTGGCTGCTGTTTTCTCCAATCATCTTTCCTGGGATGATGTGACGAGAATGCGAACTATTCCTTTGGTTGGATTTGTCCAACAAATCACAGACGTTGGATTTGATGCTCTTCCCTCATACTCTCACCAAGAACTAAGAGACAGTCAACTCCAGGATGAACATTTGCAGAGGGTGATGTTCTATGTTGACCAGAAACGTAGGCCTTCCAGGCTTGTGCGTATGGGAGAGCCTAGTGCTGTACGAAAGCTTTCAAAGCAGTGGGACAAACTATCCTTGGCTGACGGTGTCCTGTATCGTGTTTTAAAAGATCCAATTTGTAGTGCCTTCGTCACTCAAAAATCAAGTGTTGAGGGGTTGTCACAATGAAGCTGGACACCAAGGGCAGTATCGTTCTCTTTACCTTTGCCGTCAGCGTTTTTATTGGACAGGTATTGAGCAGGATGTACGTGAGTATGTGAAAGTGTGTAGTCGTTGTGTGCTTGCGAAGACACCGGAGCCAGAGGGACGGGCTTTACTGGAAAGCGTTAAGGCCTCTGCTCCACTTGAATTGGTCTGCATTGACTTTTGGACGGCAGAGGATTCACGAAATAAATCAGTTGACGTATTAGTGGTCACCGACCATTTTACTAAGCTTGCCCATGCCTTCTGTTGTTCAAACCAATCTGTTAGGTTGGTGACAAAGAAGCTCTGGGATAACTATTTCTGCTACTATGGTTTCCCAGAGCATGTTCATTCTGATCAGGGTGCCAATTTCTGTAGCGAGCTAATCAGACACTTGCTTGAGTTCTCAGGGGTTAAGAAGTCTCAAACTACCCCATATCACCCAATGGGGAATGGCACCGCTGAGCGATTCAACCGAACATTGGGAAATATAATCAGAACTCTTGAGCCTCGACCAAAGCATGACTGGCCTCAGATGCTTCACACATTGACTTTTCTGTACAATTGTACCTCACATGAGACTACCGGATTTCCTCCCTTCTATCTAATGTTTGGCCGTGTCCCAAGACTACCGATTGATGTCATCTTTAAGAGTGTGTTGAAGGATGATCTGAATGTTGCTCTTCCCAAGTACGTTGAGTCTCTGAGTAGGGACTTGAAGGATGCTCTCGCTGTTGCAAAGGCTAATGCTTCTAAAGAACAGTCTCACCAAGCCCGCGTATACAATCGCAGAAATAAGGGTGTGAATATTGAAGTTGGTGATAGGGTTCTTTTAGCCAACAAGAGTGAGCGTGGCAAACGTAAACTCTCAGACAAGTGGGACAGTGTAGTGTATACTGTGGTTGATTGCGATCCTAAAACTCACATTTACAAAATAAAACACCCTGTGTCTGATCAATTCAAAGTTGTGCACAGAAACCTGCTTTTGTGTGTCAATTTTCTCCCTGTATGTGACGCTGTGGGGACTAATGATGATGTGAGTGTGATTTCTGTAGATCAGGGGTCTCAAACTCAATTTACCTGGGGGCCGCAGGAGGCAAAGTCTGGGTGAGGCTGGGCCGCATAAGGGATTTCACAAAACAAAGTCCTCAAATGTCATTATTAACAGTTTTAATTATTTCTTCTGAACATGAAGTGTCCTGAACATTAATAGAACATTGAGTGAAGATTATGAACAGTTCTTGTGAACATGGCATCTTTTGCCTACTCCTTACTGCCAGAGACTTGACAGCGCTTCTTCTCACAAATCTGAATCACATTTGGCTTTAGAGCGGAAGCAGTTGAGACCCTCAGTATGGCTTGAAGATGATCATCATTAGGTCTAGACCTGTACTTTGACTTACTGAAGTTCAAGGTGGAGAATAACTTCTCACACAAATATGTGCTCCCAAAAAGGCCAAGTCCTAGGGAAAAAAGTGGGGGAACTCACTCAAAACTTCCATTCCCTCACCTAAAAAAAAGGCGTATATATGTATAAATAAAATACCCACACCCCACTCCAGTCACATCAGTCTGTACCAGTCTGTATCTACCTATAATATATATAAGAAAGGGCTAGAAATTAACTTTTTTACTTGGTAGCACCGGTGCTCCCAACTTCAAATATTTAGGAGCACCAAAATAAATTTAGGAGCACCAGAAAAAATTTAGGAGCACCCGCCAAAACTGAATGAGCACTGCTGCAAATTGCTTTTTAAAGGATTTATTGTATTTTAAAACAACATCAATAGGACTGACAAAAAAACAGAAACAACTATCTAACTAATGCTGCGAAGACATTGATATTTGTGTGCAATAATTCCAAAATGAATGTCTAATAATTAGGCCTTAGAAAATAATGATGATGAAAATGACAATAATAATAACAATGAATTACATTTCTCATTATGATACTGCCTTGAATATGCATGAATGTAGGTTATCTGCTATAAAAAGTCTGTTACTTTATGAAAAATAATTGTATAGTTTGCATCAAACAAAAATGAAGCATTGCAGTAAGAAATATTTATTTTGTACTGCTGTTTTTATATGCATGTCAATTTAATAAATAATATTTCTGCTACAAAACAAACAAAAGATTATAATAAATCATTCAATTCAATGCTGAAAGCTGCAAAGCAGTCATCAGTAAATAAATATAAAAATAATATACAAATCAAAAAAGAATAGACAAAAGAAAGTAAGTAAAGTCTCACTTCTATCACTCTTTAAAAGTTTTGGTTTCAGTTTGTGTCAATTTAAAGGTTCAGTCTTTTGTCTTTTCATGTTTGTGGAAAAGCTGGCGAGTCAGCTGACCCAATTTATGAGCAGGCAGCGCAAGATTCTTGCGTATACCACCGGCGCAATACCGCTCTTTGTTACGAGCCGCAGTTTCAGTGTAAACTTAGTAAAGGCGAGCTGCTTTGGCGATGATATGTACAGTATTAAATTTGACTTTTAGCGGACATTTGCGCTGAACACGCAGTGAATGCGACGCATGGAGATTCGGGCGCCTTCTCCAAGAAGCGCGTACTCGATTGATCTCAGCTGGCGGATCATTATTCACCACGTGACGTGTCATGATCGCTCTCATCTGCACCTCAATTTTAGGTGGGGTTTGCAAACCTGTGTGCTTTAAGTTTTTACTCTTCAGCCGTTTGCATTTCCCGTGGTCATAAAAGCTCCTTCCCTGTCATCTGACAGCGGAATAGCTTGAGTGATTGACAGCTAATATGAACCAATATAGCAGCAGGGAAGAGCGATTAGCACGTTTTTACAAAAAATCAAAACAGGTCGCACTACAACCATTATCAGCAGTCGCACTAAGGCGCCCAAATATATTATGAGGTCGCATAGATTAATTTTCGGGCGCATATGCGACCAAAATGGTCGCAATTTCGAGCCCTGTAAGATGCTGGCTGTAGCTAGGTACCTAAGTGGCAGGCAGGGGCGGGAACAGCTTACCTTGGTTCTGGCCGGCGCGAGTTCCCGTCACAGCGTCTAACAAAGGGGCGGGGTACGTGGTGACGCCACTGGCATCCCCGCCCCTTTGTTTACACGGCGGGCGGGGAATGCCAGTGACCGCTGTGTACGGATAGAATCAGCGGAGCGAGAGCGCTCTCTCTCCCCGCTCCGCTGATTCTGTCAGTGTACAGCGGTCGGCGCGGGCCACAAAATATTGCACTGAGGGCCGCAAATGGCCCGCGGGCCGCGAGTTTGAGACCCCTGCTGTAGATGATGGCGTTTCTGATGGATGCTCAGTAAGTTCTGATGATTCAATGGACAATGCTGATGGTCTTGTCGTAGCTGACAATGTTTCTCAGATGAATGAGTTGTGTGACATTTCCAACTCAACTGAAATTGTTGATGTGCCGTCACATAATGCGGGTTCTGAGAATACTTCAATGGATTCTGTGATTCTTCAGGACGGACCTAAAACATCTAATGCCTGCGATCCTGATTTTGTTCCTAATGGTAATGTGGATAGCACTGAGTTACCGGGTCGCAGATCGAGGTTTGGCAGATTGTTGAAGCCAGTAAATCGCCTTATTTCTTCCATGAGTCAACAGACCTTGTTTAGTTCAAGAAAACAAAGTCTTGGAAAATGGTCCTTTTCAATTGTTAGTTTGAAACATTGATATGTCAGAAATTTTTTTTTGGATCTGTCTCTGTAGAAAACAAGTTAAATGAATTGCAAGTGTGATGTGGTACCCTAGACTACACTCAAATAGAGAGAATAAACGACCCGGTGGGCAACCAGGCGGAGGCGTTACCCCTTCTAAGGCCATGCGGACCCTTGACTCGATCTCCCAGGTGACAGCAGAGATAAAAAGTCTGCGTGGCACGATGGCTTCAGGAGATGATGCATGCTCGGAGTGATCAAAAATTCGAGAAAGTGTGTCAGGTTTAACATTCTTGGAACCTGGTTGGTACGAGATGGAAAAATCGAAACGTCCGAAAAATAAAGCCCACTGTGCCTGCCTAGAGTTCAATCTTTTGGCAGATTGGATGTACTCCAGATTTTTATGATCGGTCCAAACGATAAAGGGAACCCCCGAACCCTCTAGCCAATGACGCCACTCTTCCAACGCAAGCTTGACAGCCAGCAGATCTCGATTACCAATATCATAATTTCGTTCTGCATTGTTGAGACGATGAGAAAAATACGTGCAAGGATGCATCTTGTTGTCCGAGGAAGAGCGCTAGGACAGGATAGCACCGACCCCCACCTCTGATGCGTCAACCTCCACCACGAACTGCCGTGATGGATCAGGGACAATGAGAATGGGGGCTGAAACAAAGCAGCTTTTCAGTCGGTCGAATGCAACTTGTGCTGCATTGGACCACCTGAACGGAGTCTTGATGGAGGTTAAGGCAGTCAGAGGCGCGGCGAGCTGGCTGAAGTTGCGAATGAAACGCCGGTAAAAATTGGCAAAACCAAGAAACCTCTGCAGGGCCTTGCGGGAGTCTGGGGTTGGCCAATTTACCACAGCCTGAACTTTCTCTGGATCCATGCGCATCCCCTCGACCGACACGATATGTCCCAGAAATGGAACAGACTGTGCATGGAATACGCATTTCTCCGCCTTGACATAAAGCCCATTCTCTAGCAGCCTCTAAAGCACTCGCCTGACATGTTGAATATGTTCCTGGAGAGAATGAGAAAATATCAGTATGTCATCCAGGTAAACATAAATGAACTGATCTAGCATATCTCTCAACACATCATTAACGAATGCTTGGAAGACTGCAGGGGCATTGGACAGACCGAAAGGAAGAACGCAATACTCAAAGTGCCCCCTGGGGGTATTAAAGGCAGTCTTCCATTCATCGCCCTCTCGAATACGGACCACATGGTAAGCGTTGCGGAGAACTAATTTTGTGAAAAAGGATGCCCCATGCAGACGTTCGAAGGCAGAAGACATCAGCGGCAAAGGATAAGTATTCTTCACCGTGATAGCGTTCAGCCCTAGATAGTCTATACAAGGACGGATGAGCCATCTTTCTTTTTCACAAAAAAAACCCCGCCCCTGCTGGTGATGAAGAAGGACAGATGATCTTAGCTGCTAGAGAATCAGAAATATATTTCTCCATGGCCTCCCTCTCTGGGGCGGAGAGCGAATAAAGTTTTCCTTTAGGCGGAGACGTACCTGGCAATAACTCTATAGCACAGTCATAGGGACGATGTGGAGGCAGAGAAGCAGCTCGAGACTTACTGAACACGTTTGACAGATCTATGTGTTCCTCCTGAAAAACAGAACGAGACACAGAAGATCAGGCAGACAACAGACACGTAGCATGACAGCTCTCACTCCAAGAAATTATTGATTCCTGCCTCCAATTAATATGTGGATTGTGCATTACCAGCCATGGATGCCCAAGGACCACTGGAGTGACAGGGGCTCCTGTTAAAAAAAATGAATAATTTCAGTGTGGTTACCAGATGTGATCAATCTTATAGGACCAGTGGAATGAGTAATGGAAGGAAGAGAGGCCCCATTGAGAGCATGAACAGATATAGGTTGCGAGAGAGAAATTACAGGAAGTCCAAGTCTTTGAACTAAATCAGAGTCAATAAAATTTCCCTCCGCACCAGAGTCAATAAGTGCTTTAGTCATAAAATTCCCAGATGACCACTCCAACTTAACCTTCAAAAGTGTGGCTGCAAGAGAGGATTTGTCCAAAGATACCCCACCCGTCAGTAACCTCTTACCTACTGACGGGCTCTGGCTTTTACGGGACAATGAGCCGCGATGTGATTCGCACCAGCGCAGTACAAACACAGTCCCTCGCTGCGGCGTCTGCGCTTCTCCTCCAGCGACAGCCTAGAGCGGCCCATCTGCATGGGTTCAGGTTCCGAGAGGGGCGTGTCCACTAGACCCGGAAAAACAGTGGCAGCCGGAAGAGGGGAGTTCTCCAAGGCGTGTGTCTCTCACGGAGCCGAAGACGAGAATCCACGCGGATGGCTAAATCAATGAGTCCATCCAGCTCTTTAGGAAGATCCAAAACAAAGATCTTGTCTTTTATACGGTCTGCTAGCCCGTGGAGAAAGAAATCCCACTGTGCCTCAGCGTTCCGCTCACTCTCCGCCGCCAGGGTGCGGAACTCAATGGAGTAGTCAGCAACACTCCGTTGCCCCTGCTGCAACTCCGTGAGCATCCGGGCCGCCTCTCTGCCCGCCGCGGCTCGATCGAAAACCTTTTTCAGTTCCTCCGAAAAGGCTTTAAATGTTGAACAACATGGGAGTTTCTTCTCACACAGCTGTTCCCCAAAGCGCCGCTCTTCCAGTGAGAAGCGTGATGGCAAACGCTACTTTCGATTCCTCCGTGGGAAAGGAGGAAGGCTGCAAGGAGAAGTACAGCGAGCATTTCACCAAAAAGGCACGACACAACTCCGGTTCTCCGGAGTAGAAGGCTGGAGGTGGGAGGCGAGGTTCGGTAGATCGAGCAGCTTGATCAGACACGGACACTACCGGTGGACTAATGTTAGCTGCAACAGGCTGCTGGACCACCCCAGCAGTATGAAGACTTTGCAGCTGTGTGGTGAGTTCAGACACCTTATTTACCAACGCTTGGATAGCGCGACTGGTGTTGTTCATCTGCTCATCTTGCCTGTCCATGCGTGTGGTGGCCTGCGAAACAAACTCCGGCAGGCTGGGGATACTCGCTGGATCCATGTTTGATCAGTCCGTTCTGTCACGACACTAGATGAAAAGGATCCAAATGCAAGTGTTTAATAAACTGAAAAATGTAACAAAGAATATCACTGGAGTGATACTGTTATACTGTATATATAACAGTTATACTGTTATAATGGCCAATATTGATTATAAAAACTGATATTCTGCAAAAGAGACGGGGTAAAGTTCACTCTTTTTAATGAAAATAAAATGAGGCAGTTATATTTAAGCCCTGTTTTGTTATAAATATGCAGAGTGAAGATGATGCTTGTATAAATATATAGCTACACGAGGCTGTTTGGTGTCTGTTAATCATAATATCAAAATGAAACAAATTTTACTTATGTTTTCATTGTTTAGATAGTGAAACAGCAAGCAGGATGAGGTGAAAGAGGGTATAAAGTATACTGTTCCATTTGAAGATTTACCCATGCATCAGCATGCAGTTTTTTGTTATGTTTATTATTGAATATAGGCTGAGTGAATAGTGTATTGACTAAGCTAAATTGTCTGTAGTGTATGAGTGTGTGTGAATGAGTGTGTATGGGTGATTTCCAATATTGGGTTGTGGCTGGAAAGGCATCTGCTGCAAAACATGCTGGAATATATGGCAGTTCATTCCACTGCAGCAACCCCTGATAAATAAGGGACTTATGCAAAGAAAAATAAATGAATGAATAGTGTATTTTTTAGAACTCAACAAATATCTTTATGGACAGTATACAGAAATTAAATTGAGATTAAAGTTTGTATTTATGTATTTATTTATTTCATATATATGGCTTTTGTGTTTTATAAAATATGAGTTGATAAAAATATTGGACGTGCATAGATAGAAAGCTGTCACGACTGGGTATCACAAAAACAAGGGAAAGATCCAGGTGCAGCAAAACACATTTATTGTCAAACAATAAAAGATCCCAAAAAAATGACAAAGGGACAGGCAAGGTACCAAAATCGAGGAAAACATGAAGTGCAAAAATTAAGCTCAAAAGTGAATCAAACACAAACTAAACAGGTATTCAAAAACATAGTAATGATACTAAACAAAGTGAACAAACAAACAAACCAAACACGATGAACCAGATCACGAATAAAGCACGACAAACCTAAACAGAACATTGAAAATCCAAAGGCAAACTAAACACAACATAACAGGGCTTATAAAGAGAGAACTAATTAGACAATGAGGGACAGCTGGAAACAAGGAGTGATCATATGACTAGGATGCAAAACACAAACCAAAACAAAAACTGGTGCCCTTGAAAACCACCAGAGGGCACTGCAGCAGGTGTGACATTACCCCCCCTTTAAGGAGTGGCTACCAGACACTCCCAAAAACACCCATATAGGAGGGAGGCGGAACGGAGGTGGACCGGGGGAGGGATGGTGGGACAGACCAACACTACAAACCAAACAAAAAAAATCCTTATAACACAAAACAAGGAATCAAAGAGAGTCTGTAAGGGCTTAAGAAGAGTCTAAGGAACTGGTGATTAAAAGAGTCTCGACAGATCAATCCCCAAATATAGGACCACCATGGTGGTACCATAGAGGAGAAGGTCCCTTTTAGCCAGTTGTGGTTCCACCAATTTAAAACTGGTGGGTTTGGTAGCCCCCCACTTGGAACAGAGGACCATCCTGAGGGTCCAGATGAGATGCCCGTTTTCCTCCATGGGGCATTAAATGGTGTAAAAGGCAAGGACCCACTGGCTCTTGAGAATGTTGGTTTGCCAGCACCCGAAAACAAGGGTCCGCTGCCACTTGTGGGCAAGGACTCAGCATTTGAGAGCGTGGGTCCACCAGCGCTTGAGGGCGAGGTTCCGCCGGCGCTTGAGGGCAAGGGTCCGCCGGCGCTTGAGGGCGAGGGTCCGCCAACGCTTGAGGGCGAGGGTCCGCCAACGCTTGAGGGCGAGGGTCTGGCAATGCTTGAGGGCGAGGGTCCGCCGGCGCTTGAGGGCGGGGGTCCGATGGCTCTTGAAAGCGAGGGTCCGCCGGCGCTTGAAGGCGAGGGTCCACCAATGCTTGAGGGCGAGGGTCCACTGGAGCTTGAAGACCCGCCGGCACTTAAAGGTGAACGCTCACCAGGGCTTGTGGACGAAGGCTCACTGGTACTGGGAAACAAGGACTCAAGAAAACCAAAAAATGAGGTTTCCAAAGTAATAGAAAAAAACTGGTTCTATAAAAACAGAAAAATCAAAGTCAGAAAAAAATTGAAAATAAGGATTCCCCCAGCTCTAAAGATGAATCCTCCGAACAAGTGGTTTCAAAACTAGTCAAGGGTTCAGGCACTGGTTTGAAGATAGCTGTGGTATGGCACTGAAGCTCAGAGCTTTTGACTATCTTTGGCAATTGCTGCAAAGTGGCCACAATCTTAGGCATGAAATCTAAATTAATGTCCATCTTGCAAAAAGGTTCAGAAGTATGAGCTTTGTTTAAACAAAATTCCAAATCATCAGCCATTTTAGAAAGTGGGCCTGGAGCAAAAACAAACTCGAAGGGTGTCTCAGGACTAAAAGTTCCCTTAGGGGGGGGATTCAAAAAGATTAATTGTAGGCTGAGTCGCAACACTATCCAAAATTTCATGAAGTGAGTCAATAAGCTCTAAGGCCATGCAAAGACAGTCAGTGGCAATGGTATCTTTAGGTGGGGCTTCTGAAGTTAAAGTCATCTTGGGAACAGAAGTAACCTTTAGACTATTCACTTTAAGGTGGACAACAAACTCCCAAAATTGATTGATCCCAAGTTCATCCATCCCCTTAATAGAAAGAGGATAATCAAGACATTGATTAAATATAGTCATCAGTTCATAGTCCGATAAGCCCAGTCCCACAGCCAAAGTCCAAAATGACTGAGCAAAAGCTCCTACCTCCCAACCCTGCTGACGTTCAGCCACCAATGCTTGAAGACGAAGTGACCGCTCCCTTTCAGTCACTGGAGGAACCATTCGGAGACTCATACTTGACAAAAAACAAAGCAAAAATAGGGGGGAAAAACAGGGGCAAGAGAGAGAGAGAGGAAAAAAAATGCTGCTGGATCTTGGTAATGGCCTTTGGATTATGTCACGACTGGGTATCACAAAAACAAGGGAAAGATCCAAGTGCAGCAAAACACATTTATTGTCAAACAATAAAAGATCCCAAAAAAATGACAAAGGGACAGGCAAGGTACCAAAATCGAGGAAAACATGAAGTGCAAAAATTAAGCTCAAAAGTGAATCAAACACAAACTAAACAGGTATTCAAAAACATAGTAATGCTTAGGGATGGCTGACGTGAAACTGACGTTTCGACACAGTGTCGAGATCCCGAAGCGCAAGTGTTTCGAAACACTGTACCGAAGCATGATCCGAAACACCCAGGTCATGTGACTAAAGTGTTTCGAAACACTTGGTCACGTGACAAAAGCGATTCAAAGCATCGATCATTTGAGAGGCGTTTCAAGACCGGCAGAATCTGCATTTCACTGGCATGATCTTAGTAGAGTCTCCGTCTTGTATGGCCTAGTGGACCGTGCGTGTGTACTAAGGAACTGTATCTAAAATTTATTTTGGGTTAGAATCTCGACTATTACAAATACTCCAAAATCATGATTTTATGTGTTTTAATCATGTTACTGTTTTATGGTGTAGCCTAGATAGGATACAGCTGCGGATACACCATCAATTTAGCATCATTTTTGTAACACTGTAAAACAATAATTCATATTTTTACAGTACTGTGATGGGTTTAGGTTTTGGACAGACGTTAATAAAATACAATGGGAAATTTAATTAATAATATAAATAATTATCTAGTAACAACCCTGTTATATGAACAAAATACAAATTTATTTACAAATGTTTATTCGTATGTCAGAGCAATGTTGAAACAAAACGACACAATACCAAAGCATTACCAACTGGTAGTAAAGCATTTCAACACATTGTGACAGTCTGGATTCGAACCCATTATTCCCGCATGATAGTCACGTACTCCATCCGCTCGACTAAACCATCTGATGATTCAAGGCTACAAAGTGGGCTTTGATACATCAATTTGCGCAACGTTTCGAAGCTTCGACACATTTGCTTCGATAGTTTCAGTGTTTCACGAAGCCTCGCTTTGCCCACCACTAGTAATGCTACTAAACAAAGTGAACAAACAAACAAACCAAACACGATGAACCAGATCACGAATAAAGCACGACAAACCTAAACAGAACATTGAAAATCCAAAGGCAAACTAAACACAACATAACAGGGCTTATAAAGAGAGAACTAATTAGACAATGAGGGACAGCTGGAAACAAGGAGTGATCATATGACTAGGATGCAAAACACAAACCAAAACAAAAACTGGTGCCCTTGAAAACCTCCAGAGGGTACTGCAGCAGGTGTGACAGATTTTGATTTTGATTTTGATTTGAATGTGACTACATTTTGATTGAATGTAGTGGGCCGCTCTGGCCCAAAATTCCAGGGCCGATTTTTTTGCCCCAGTCCAGCCCTGGCCTTTATACACATACATAGCAAACTTTTTTTTTCATTATTATATTTTAAATCTAATTAGCTAATCATCAAAAAAAATGCATTTTAAATGTCCCATAATATTAGTTATTTTTCCCCTATTATCAGGGCTTATTTAGATTGCTATATGGTGGCCTCTCCATTCCCGGCGCAAGGATGTTATAACTGAGGGGGCATTTTTATCAGATAGGGGGGCACTACACCTGGTTAATGATTTTGGTCCCTTTTGTTCCTTTTAGTTAGACTATTTATTCACATGTATTATTTCTTTGCATTGCTTTCTAAGTTTTTGACTTAAGGCAGTAATATACTTTTTTTTGTAATAATATTGCAATTACTAATTTTTTTCAATGTATGCAACGATATCGTTCATTAACGCAGACAGATCATGGCTTCAGCGTCAAACGAGTGCTTAAAATCCTATTTTATTTTCTTTATTTCTTTCTGGTTTATTTTAAATAATTGGCCTATAAATGTTTAAAATTTTAGGTAAAGACGACAAAGTATGCCCACACATGCAAGCTAACCCTCGGTTAGTTTATTGAATAATTCGTATAACCGGTAAATAAATATAGTGAAATCAGCTAAACCGAGTCATCACGCTTTACGTAGCCTATTACCCACACAAGTGTTAGGAAAAAGTAAAATGTTACAATCTAATGTCATTTAACAGATTATTTATATACATTTCAAAACATTATATAGCCAGGAAAATACCTTAAAAAGATACCTAAATTTACAGTTCCCCATCTAGGGAACTTCAACACTGCGTCTAACCAGAACGCTAGGGGAACACCTCTTTTATACGCGTCTTGAAGCACATGTGAAATCAATCTAATGTAATTAAGCAGGTGTCGTCAGACCAGAGAGTATAAAAGCCTGTACTGAGCATTCAGTATCAACTTCTTTGCTTTCAAGAAGCACGCACGTGAAAATACACCCTCTTTCTGTGAACTTTCATTACTGATTTGCATACACAAAATACAAAAAAACTGACAACTTACTTTTTTATTTTGGTATGGCAGAGAAAAACTTTAAACGTTGTGTGCCTCCATGCCCTAGCTTTATTACGGCTGGTGACTCACATGATTTGTGTTTAGAGTGTTTGGGAGAGGAGCATGCCCTGGCAGCATTTGAGAATGCTGACTGTGGACACTGTGACGCTCTCTCCCTTAAAGAGCTGCGTAGTCGGAGGGAGTTCTTTAATAAAGCTCCCGTGACGCACGCTCCTCGCGGTTCGGGTCTCGCTCGTGCTGAGGCTGAGCATCGACTTCGGTCGTGGGGTTCGCAGCTAGATCTGGCGGATGAGATGGAGACGGACTCTGTCCTTTCTCTCTCTGGATCCGTGAGATCTAATCCTCCTTCGGGAGCGTCAGAAGCACGCTCTGCGGTTTCTTCTGCGCCTCGTGGGAGGGCGGCGTCCTCCGTTTCCGAGGAAACCGAGGCGCCGCAGCAACAAATACAAAGAGGGTCGGGGAATCTGCCGCCCCAGTCAGTGGAATATGAGGAGTTAGTGGAGGTGATTTCACATGCTGCTGACAGGTTTGAAGTAATAGATTGGCAGCCAGCACGTGAGCAGCAGCAGCTGCGTCTGACAGGAATGCTGGATGAGAGAGAATTACCCAGCAGAGTAGATCCTCCACTAAGGGACCTCCCCTTTTGTCCGGAGCTACATGATGCGGTTTCTAAATCATGGAAAAATCCGTATTCAGCATGGTTAATGACACCAAAAACAGCTATTTATTCAGCAGTTCGTGGGCTAGGGGAAAAGGCATGTACAGTAATGCCAATGATAGAAGAGGACTTAGCATGTCATCGTCGTCCAGATCTAAAATCTGCAAGGGTCCCTCCTTTTTTGTCGAGACCATTAAGAGAAACATCGGGTCTAGTCGGCAAAGCATATATGACGGCTGGTCAGTCTGTTGGATGCCTGCACACCATGTCAGTGCTGCAGGCATATCAGGCTGACCTAATTAAAGAGTGCCTAGATGGTGGGGGAGCAACACCCAAACAGCTTCGAGAAGCTCTTCGGGTGTCAGATCTAGCTTTAAGAGCTACTAAAGAGGCAGTCTCTAGTTTGGGGCGATCTATGGCTACCCTGGTGGCTACTGAGCGGCACCTCTGGCTGACACAAGCAGAAGTGTCAGAAACCGATAGAGCTATTCTTATGGACGCTCCAATATCGAGCTCAGGGCTCTTCGGTGGCGACGTCGATCGCGTCGCCAAATCCTTCGACAGAGTTAAAAAACGCTCTAGCTCCCTCGGGCACTTCCCCCCCCAAGATCAAAAAGTCAGGGGGCTGTTAAAAGACAGCCCCAGCCGTCAACCAGCTCCTCATATCATGAAGTACAAAGGATAAAACGAAATCCTGACGTGTTGGGAGTCAGGCTTCCCAGGGCCCCCCCTGGACACCAAGAGCACCATTCAGCGCTCTCACTGAACCAGGGTCCGTGGTGAAAGGGAGAGGCCACCTCACCACTTATGTTGGTAGGGGGCTCTGTGTCTCCCGGGGTGGGCGTTCCTCAGTGTCTGAGGGCATTGGGGGCCCCACACCCTCTGTGGGGGGGGTCAAAGAACAACCAGAGGCCAGTCTCGAGAGGCTGGTACCCCTAGCACATTTTTTGGCAGCGTGGAAACACCTGCCGATGGTGTCCCAGTGGGTCCTGTTCACAGTAGAACATGGCTACAAAATACAGTTTTGTGCACGCCCACCTCGCTTCAACGGTATTGCACCCACCATAGTGAAGCCAGAACAGGCTCTGGTTATGGAACAGGAAGTACTGGCCTTATTAATAAAAGGCGCAATAGAGCGTGTTCTCCCACTCGACAGAGAGTCAGGGTTTTACAGCCGGTATTTTATAGTTCCCAAAAAGGAAGTCCGTCGGGGCCCTCAGGATCAGGATGTTAACCATCAAAAACGTGGTGTCACAAATTCAGTCCGAGGACTGGTTTGTGACGATAGACCTGAAAGACGCATACTTCCATATTTCCATCCTTCCCCAACACAGGAAATACCTGAGGTTCGCTTTCGGGGGCGAAGCGTTCCAGTATCGGGTTCTTCCATTCGGCCTAGCTCTGTCACCTTGAACCTTCACCAAAATAGTCGAAGCGGCACTAGCTCCACTTCGTATGCAGGGTATACGTATCCTAAACTACATAAACGATTGGCTAATTCTAGCTCAGACTTATGATATGGCAGTTCGGCATCGGGATGTCGTTCTCACCCATATCAGAAGGTTGGGGTTTCGGTTAAACACCGTAAAAAGTGTGCTTGTTCCAGCCAGGACGACCATTTTTTTTAGGTGTGCTATGGGACTCCATGACGATGCGAGCACGTCTGTCCCCGCCATGAATGGCTTCGATTCAGTCAGCCGTACACAGAGTCAAACTAGGCCAGTTCATCACTGTGAAACACTTTCAGAGGTTGTTGGGTCTCATGGCAGCAGCAGCCAGCATGATTCCGTTCGGTCTGCTGTACATGAGACCCCTGCAGTGGTGGCTCAAATCCAGGGGGTTTTCCCTCAAGGGGAATCCTTTCCGCATGATCAAGGTCTCGCGGCGCTGCCTTCGAGCCTTAAGTATGTGGAAAATGCCCTGGTTCCTGTCCCGGGGCCCAGTGTTGGGGGCTGTCTGTCATCGCGTCATGCTTATGACAGATGCTTCTCTAACGGGCTGGGAAGCAACGGGCTTGATCCGCATGATCAAGGTCTCGCGGCGCTGCCTTCGAGCCTTAAAGAGCCCATATTATGGGTTTTTGAAAATTCCCCTCCATGTAGTGTGTAACACAGCTCTAAGTGAAGTGAAGTATCCAGCTAAGGCTTAAATCTGTAAGAATACAGTGTTTAAAACTGTTGATTCATCTATAAAAGAGTCGACTCATAGTGCTTCGAACGAGTCGCCTTGATACCGACTCATTAGGTGTTTCGCCATGACGTACGAACGAAACCAAGTTATTCACGTGCACGCGCAAACCCGGGAGATTTCAAACCTGAGGCCCCACCCTCTGACGCAGAAACCCAGACACACACACACCCACAAACACACACACACACACAAACATGCCGGTTGATTGAAGTCACACTGCAGATGGATATATTGAGTCTCTACCCAAAGATGAAACCTCAGCATTATAACCAAGCAGTTGGAAACTTCTGGAAGCTACATGCTACAAAGAATACTTCATCTGAGTTTGTTAAAGGAAGGATCAGTAAAGAGTAACTGATGGACGTCAGGATGGGTTTCTTCCTACATTTCTCAAGTGTAAGTATGTGCGGTTAAAGTTGTTGCCTCGTTGACTCTAGCTTGCAAATGTATTTAGTTGTGATTTGTTACTTGTAACCGCGTGTACTGTATCAGGTTAACTGGATATATTATCTTATCGCGTGCAAAGTCACGTTAAAAACGCGACGCGTGCTGTTTGTTTATGGAGCTCCGTGCTAGAGTTCTGCTCCCGCGATTTATTCGGAAATTTATTCCCGCGCCGCAGAAATCTGGCGCGGGGACAGCCGCGGGAATAAATTTTCGAATAAATCGCGGGAGCGGTCGGTAACGGGTTTAATTTGGGACGGGAGCGGGCTGTCTAGCAATATCACGGATATTGCTATGCGAATTAGAAAGAGAGAGTCTGCTTGGTATGAGAGAGCGTATGAGAGAGAGCGAGAGAGAGCGAACGAACGAGCTCTGTGTGCTTTGTGCTGTGTGTATGTGTCTATACAGACAGCTTGGCTGTCTGGACTGTATACTGGGTGATTTTTGGTTGTGTTCTCCGCTCTAGCGGGACCGGGCGCGGCGGGCAGAAAACGGAGCGGGTTCTCAGGCTAAAACCTGGCGGGTGCGGGCGGAAGCGGAAGCGTTGTCATCCGGAGGTGTGTGTGTTTTTGTGTGTGTGTGGTATGGCGAGTACACGACTGTCTCCTTCGTTCGGTTATCCGTGGCACTATCCACTCGCCATAGTGTGGCAGCTAAAATTCACGCCTACACTATCGAGCGTGTATGAACTGTGATTACTTTTTAAATTGCTGATTAGCTATTGGCCATTTCCCTCTCTGACTGAAGGCAGTCGACCAATCGCGACAGACTGTCATTGGTCCAATCAGCGCAGATTAGCTTCGCGCTAAGGAGGGGTTTGGGAACAAATGAATCACTGGACGATTCATACAGGAGTCGCTGGGATAATTAGGTAAAAATAAATGCAGATTATAAGACCATGAAAGTGTTTTTTGACCTTGCATGCATATTAGACTGTTGTTGGAGACCCTTACAACCAAGATATGACCCTATTTCATGTATAATATGGGCTCTTTAAGTATGTGGAAAATGCCCTGGTTCCTGTCCCAGGGCCCAGTGTTGGGGGCTGTCTGTCATCGCGTCATGCTTATGACAGTTGCTTCTCTAACGGGCTGGGGAGCAACCCTGAGGGGGCTTCCCGCAGCGGGACGATGGGTAGAACATCATCGTTACTGGCACATAAACTGCCTGGAGATGATGGCCGTGTTTCTGGCCTTAAAACACTTTCTCCCAGATCTAATAGCCCTCATAGCCCTGCTGGCGGGTCTCTCGTGGGAGATCCCCATCAGCAGGGACCTTCTGTCCCAGGCAGGAGGAATGATACTTCATCCCCTACCCGACCTGTGGAAACTGTGGGTGTGGCCTCTGAGGGGGCCCACCTCATAGAGTATGGACTGTCAACCGAGGTTGCTCAGACCATTCTAAGCTCCAGGGCTCCCTCCACAAGGAAGCTTTATGCCCTAAAATGGGCTCTCTTTTCAGCTTGGTGCAGAGAACACCAGCTGAACCCAGTCAGCTGTCAGGTAGCCTCAGTGCTGAAATTTCTCCAAGATCGCCTGTCTGCTGGGTTAGCTGCATCCACTCTGAGAGTGTACGTGTCAGCTATAGCGGCCTACCGTTCTCCCCTAGATGATGAGTCACTAGGATAGGATCCGCTAATTCGTCGCTTCCTTCGTGGAGCCATAAGGCTAAGGCCTGTCAGCACACACAGGGTACCGACATGGGATTTAACATTGGTGCTCGAGGGCATCTCTGTTCCCCCATTTGAGCCACTGCAGGAGGCGTCAGATAAGTTTCTGACACTAAAAACAGCTTTCTTATTAGCTATTTCTTCCTTAAAAAGGGTTGGTGACCTCCAGGCTTTGTCAGTTGCACCTTCATTTCTGGAGTTTGCTCCAGGCATGTCCAAAGCCTTTCTTTATCCCAGACCGGGGTACGTGCCTAAGGTGCCCACTCATGTGGCGAGACCTGCTGTGCTACAGGCCTTTCACCCGCCCTCATTTCAGTCGTCGGACCAAGAGAAGTTAAACTTACTCTGCCCAGTTAGAGCTCTGAATACATATGTTAACCGGGTTATCAACTGGAGAAAGAGTGAACAGTTACTGGTCTGCTTCGGACCCTCAAAAAGGGGGAGTCCGGCGAATAAGCAGACAATAAGTAATTGGATAGTTGAGACTATCTCAATTACCTATCAGGCTGCTGGACGCCCTGCACCTAAATTTGTAAAGGCCCACTCCACAAGGGCTGTCGGGGCCTCCAAAGCTTCTATTTCGGGCTCAGCCCTTTCTGACATTTGCTTGGCGGCAGGATGGTCGACTCCACATACATTTGTGCGTCACTATCAACTCGATGTAGACCCCTCACCAGGGTCCTCTATTCTCACTGCGTAGTGTGCGTTCACAGTCAGCAGTGAGTCTGGCCTAGTGGGTATTGCGTTCCCCTAGCGTTCTGGTTAGACGCAGTGTTGAAGTTCCCTAGATGGGGAACGTCTCGGGTTACGTATGTAACCATAGTTCCCCGAGAGGGAACGAGACACTGCGTACTCCGCCATACTCTCTTCTGCCTGTTACTTCTTTCAAGCAAATTCGAAGTTGATACTGAATGCTCAGTACAGGCTTTTATACTCTCTGGTCTGATGACACCTGCTTAATTACATTAGATTGATTTCACATGTGCTTCAAGACGCGTATAAAAGAGGTGTTCCCCAAGCGTTCTGGTTAGACGCAGTGTCTCGTTCCCTCTCAGGGAACTATGGTTACATACGTAACCCGAGACGTTATTACTGTGAAAGATTGTTAAAGTTTGGCATGAATAACACGCAACCCAATAGGCTATATAACTTTTTTTCATCATTGTAAAGGTAAAAATAAAAATTTATGTAGAGGCTCCTACACACTGAACGCTTTTCGTTTGCGTTTATCGGCAGCGTTTTACGAGATGTTTTTCAGTGTTCAAACCCTATCGCTTTTCACTGGCGTCAAGCTGAAGAGTATGCAAAATTACTCTTTTGACGTTAGATGGCGCTGCACACCCTAACACCCGCTTATAACACAGAAGTAGAGGAGGAGAGGAAGTTCACACGTTTGTTGTTAAAATTACTGGTGACTCGAACAAGCATGGATGGTTCAAGCAGCAGCTCCAGCTCTAGCGATGAAGAAATTATTATTGTTGACCAGAGCAATAAGCAGCTCCACGTTCATATCGCCTCTGGGCATCTTCTTCAATGTGCGCTCGCATTGACAGTTTTGCGCTTGAGCGCCTCCAAGTGCCGTTTAGCCTAGTTCACACTACAGGATTTTAAACATCAGCAGATCGCTGTGCCGTTCACACTACATGACTTGACTTTGTGTCTTTGTGGTGTTCACACTACGCAACACTCTGCGAATGATCCACAAGAGGAGGGTCACACACTACATGATCTGACAACAACTCATTCCCCAACAGCTCATTCAAGCTACCAAACCACAGCCAATGAAACTTTGAGGGAGGAGTCGTCAGAAAAACTGAACACTATTGGCTGCTTGTGTGCTGATGACATCACTGACAGCGTTTCAGGCTTTGGAGAAAGCATTTCAAAACATCGTCAAATCAGCTGATCTATCAGAGGATTAATCACTCATCTGCAGGTTCCAGTGGATAGATACACAGAGAGTTTTTAATTTTTGTAATTTTATAACTCTTTGAAATAAAACTAACATATTTATAACACCCTGTCGTTTTCTAACTATCCGTGTATTTCTTTCTGACATTGTTATTATTTTTTTATTACAAAACAGTAAAGAACTGAGCATTTCTGCCTTAAATTACCATATTGGTCAAAATGACTGCATGCATGTCTGATACTTTTCACTGTGACTTTAAATATGTGTGCATTTTCTTGCCTAGCAACTTCCTGCTAACATAAACAAAACTTTCTGATGGCAAAAACATCAATTTACTTCAGATATCTTTCAAAACAGCATATTCTGTGCAGTGAAATAGCTCCTGTTTGAAAGTGAAAATGAAAGCCAAACCTTTAAGTGTTTTAGTATCTTAACTACATATTTATAGGCTGTATTACCAAAAAAAAGATCATATTTTAGGGTAATGGTGTCATTAAATATGATGCCAGACATTCAAAGCTTAATTTTAATATCTCAGTAATAGCTTTGAATGTAAATATGTTGTGACAATATGGCGTTTTATATGAGAACGGTCAGAATGAGCAGTATGGTAATTCTAATAGTTACAGAATTCTAGTTCCACTGTTAATATAGCCTACTCTCATGTCTGTGCTAACGCAGAATGAAGCGAGTGCACTGATGCCCATTCTGACCAATCACAGATGTTTCTGCTGAGCTCCTGAACACACAGCCATTCAGCTCATGCTGATCTGCTCTCTCATTGGCTGCAGCTCGTCACTACATCTGACCACACGTGGGGTTGAGTCGGCCGACAGCTCTGGAATATTCAGCATGCTAAATGTTGGATTTCCGTCTGCGAGGTGTCGGCGACGCGTCAGCGAGCCTCGTTGATGCGTTGTTCAGTAGTTCACACATAAAGAGCGGCGAGCGCCCTGCACCCGCAGATTTCTTCCCGATCACAGCCCGATCTGTCGGCGAGCTCGTTAACTTCCAAATCGGGCTCAAATCAGGCTTAAAATCCTCTAGTGTGAACTAAGCATTACTGTAAATTCAGCAGCTCTGTACACGTGAACAAAAGTGCTGATCTGATTGGTGGAGAAGGTTTTGACGTGGTGCGTCAAAACAAAAAAATTTGCAGGAGGCTTTTTTTTTTTTTAAATGACGCTTTTGCGCCTGCCGTTTTGCGCGTTGGTGTGCACGATCACATTGACACCCTTTATTTAGTCACGAGGCGTTAAACGTCGACGGAAAATGCGGGCAAAAAACGTCTTGGTGTGCATGGGCCTTTAAGCTATCATAAGTGAGTTTTTTCCATCATATTGTCCGATTAGCATTTGTAAAAACGCCATCATAAACCATTAGGTTACTAGGCCTACAAATTATTTCTGAGGGGGCAATTTTTGCCCCCCTTGCCCCTCCGGTAGCGGCAGGCCTGGGACTCTCCTGTACTGTCTCTCCATTAAACTGTGTCTCATTTACAAAACACCCTGCAGGTAGATAATCTGATCACTATAGTATTGATGTAGACACTTTTTTGTTTTACTTTGATGATTTAAATAAATCAATGAAAAAACAATATTTATATATATATATATATATATATATATATATATATATATATATATATATATATATATATATATATATATATATATCATATGTTAGCCATAGGTTGCGGCTGGAAGGACATATATGAAAATGTATATTGGAATAATTTGCAACCCCTGATAGTCAGGAACTAAGCCAAAGGAAAATTAATGGCAGAATATATGTTATGTAAAAGCAGCTAATGTTAAATACACTTCATAAAAGACATATCTTATGAAAGACCTAATTTTCTGATAACATAAAGGACTTCACATGGTTGAGGAAGGACCACTTTTACCACTAGATAGCTGCACCGCAGAGCTCCAGTATATTTTTGACCATTTAAAAGAGACATTTTCTTATTTTTAGTTTAGTTTTTAAATCATTTAAATAATTAATATAGTTTTTGTTTAAGAAATCTCTTGAAGGCTGAACTGTTTGCGGTGGTGATGTAACAATTGGTCATTGGTCATGCCAGCTATGTTGAAAGCTGTTTCAGTCATCTGAACGCAGACACATTTGCATTGTTCAGTTAATAATGAAAGTGGGCGCTGTATTTTATAAATGTAGTAAATATGTTGAACTCGGTATAACAGAAGTAGCTAGAGATCTTCTAAATTTGAGATTTGGATCAGAGTAAAAATAGTTATCAAAAATAAAGAATTATTTAAGGCGGTGCTTTGATTTATCCACTTGTGACTGCTGGTTGGATTTGTTAAAGTGGTTGTGCCTTTTCCACTTAACAGTTTTTTTTTATATGTTCATTGAGAATCACTTGTGATTTTAAGTAGGGCAGTACAATTAATCAAAGGTGATTGTCGTGTCCATCTTGTCAGTAAAGCTGGTTGATTATTCTTACAGATGAGCAGACTAGAAAATAACAGAAACATTTTCTGTACAGTGTATTGAGTGTAGATTGTGCACTTATCATAATTTGTGATTATAATCACTGATGCTTGCTTTTAACATGGATTCAACATAGACAAGAGTCTGTCAGTGAGCGACTAATGCACACCCCTCTGTTACATAACATGCCTCATTGGCAAATGAGTGTTTTTACACCTTAATTTAAAAAAAGCTTTGGTTATGATGTAGATGTTTTAAACAGTAAAACTAACATAATAATGTGTTGGAGGGAAGAGCTATTATGTCACATTATTTCTCATGTCATGACCACTTTAGACAAATCTGATATTTCTCAAAAGTTTTCACATTATAAAACATTTTGTTATTTATTCTTTGTATTTGTCACAATAGAACAATGTAGCAGAATATTTTTAGATCAAAGAAAGCAATGTTGAGATAATATTTATCTTTTTTTTCTTTATGTGTGTATTAATGCAGAGAGACCAAAGGCTGAACTGACGGTGAGTCCAGATCAGCATGTGTTCACTGGAGAGAAAGTCACTCTCACATGTGACATAGAGACAGTAGGAAACATTAAATGGACATACAGATGGATTAAAAATGGACGCACTCACCATCCAAATGATGCATATTCAACAACATCAGAAGCAGTGTTGAGTTTTAGAGCTGTGTCTGACACTGATGCTGGTGATTACAGCTGTGAAGGAAAGACATCATCAGACCCACAGAGATCAGTGACCAGTAATGTTGTTAAACTGACTGTATCAGGTGAGTCTTCATGTTCACATCTGCACATTTACGTCAATAATTGTGGCTCAACACTTTCTGTCAGCTTCTCTGTATCAGCCACATCAATCTCCTTCTTATAAAATCATTTGAAAAGGACATAACTGCTGTGTTTTCAATATTTACTTTCATGTTTCAGCAAAGCCTCTAGTGATGGAAGCAGGCAGCCCCCCTGCCCAGAACGCCCCTAAGTCCGGCAACGGACCGCGAAGCATCCCTGGGACAGGCCATCGGGAGAAGAGGGAACTTGCTCTTTCCACGCTGGCACTTTTTACTGCCATGAAAACATCATGAAAGAGCTCTTTTCCACTTCCCCAGATGTGACAGCCCAAAATCTGCCAGTCTGGGACGCTATGCTTTCTAGCTTGCAGGTTCGGTGCGTTTCGCCAGTGGCTCACGAGCGCTGGGAGGACGGTCTCCTTTCTCCCACCCCTCGAGCCTCCCCTCCGGAGCTCAGGTGCGAAGTGAGAGCAAATCTCTCACCTCCAGCTCTTCCGTGGGACCCGCGCGCTTCCCGGATCAGCACACCCACTCCACGCTGCCCCACTGCTGGTACGTCAGCGATGAGTCCATTAGCGAGAGCTCCGCCTGCCTGGTTAGCACGGGCCAGCTCTTCGCAGTGGCTCATACTCACAATCAGACTCAGCTATGCGATTCAGTTCGCGAAACAGCCCCCCAAGTCACGAGTGTGTATTCACCAGGGTCAGCCTCCTGTCCACCCCTGTCTTGCGAGAGGAGATTGCTGTCCTCCTGGCAAAGGGTGCAATCGAGCCGCTCCCTCCAGCCGAGATGGAGAGCGGGTTTCACAGACCGCACTTCATCGTGTCCAAAAGAGCGGTGGGTCACGGCCAATCCTAGATCTGCTCGTTTTGAACCGCTGTCTGCACATACTGCCGTTCAGAATGCTCACGCAGAAGCGCATCCTCCGGTGCGTTCGTCCTCTGGGTTGGTCTGCAGCATTAGACCTGATGGACGCGTATTTCCATGCCTCCACTCTTCCTCGTCAGTTTCTGCCGTTTGTGTTCGAAGGTCGAGCTTGGCAATACAAAGTCCTCCCCTTCGGGCTCTCTCTGTCCCCGCGGGTCCTCACCAAGCCTGCGGAGGGTGCCTTAGCAACCCTTCGGCTCGCGGGCATCCGCATACTCAATTTTCTTGATGACTGGCTGATTTTTGCCCACTCTTGGAGCAATTGATTATGCACAGAGACAAGGTGCTCCGGCATTTCCACCTGTTGGGGTTTCAGGTCAACCGAGAAAAGAGCAAACTCGCCCTGTGCAGAGGATCTCTTCTCTCTGGCTGGAGCTAGACTCGGTCACCATGGCAGCGCGCCTCTCCGGAGAGCGCGCTTAGCTAATGCTGTACTGTCTGAGAGAGCTCGACAGTAAAATAGTGGTCCCACTGAAACTGTTTCAGAGGCTCCTTGGGCATATGGCATCCGCAGCCCTTTCACGCCGCTCAGATTACTCTATATGAGACCACTTCAGCACTGGATTCACGATCAAGTCACCAGACGCGCATGGCATGCGCGCGCACACCAAGTCTCTGCTACTACACTGTGCGCCGCACCCTCAGCCCTTGGAGCGACCCCTTGTTCCTACAGGTCTGAGTGTCTTTAGGACAGGCGTCCAGTCTTGTTGTCATTTCAACAGACGCTTCCAACACAGGCTGGGGGGCTGTGCGTTGCGGGCATGTGGCTGCGGACCTGTGGAAAGGTACCCAGTTGCATTGGCATACCGCCTGGAGCTGTTGGCAGTGTTCCTCGCTCTCCACCGTTTTTTTCCGGTGCTGGAGCGGCAACACGTGCTGGTCAGGACGGACAGTATGGCGGCGGCAGCGTATATCAACCGTATGGGGGTATGCGCTGATTTCTTTTGTCTTGTTTCTAGTCCAAATATCTAAACATTCTTAAATTAAGAAGCATTTTGTCAACAAGCAAAAAAGATTGTCTTAAGGAATAATCAGTCAGTGGCATAAGCAAAATAATCTTATTTCAAAGCGAAAAACAAGATTATTTTGCTAACTCTATGTGACGTTATTTTTAAAACAAGACAATAAGTTTTCCCTGTATAGAAAAAAAACTTCTTAGTGTAAGAATTATTAGATATTTTGACTAGAAACAAGGATCTCAGGAAAAAAAAAAAAAAAAAAACATTTTTGACATTTAAATGCTACAGAGTAAAATACTATATAAAAGAAGCTATATTTATGGCGGTTCCTGGTCCTATCCATCCTTTTTCACTATTGGTTGGAATTAAAGGTGTTTTTTTTTTTTTTTTTTTTTTTTTTTTTGATGCAGTTGCTGTCAGATTCAGCCACTCCTTGAGAACTACATTCTGTCTGCAATTTTTCCTTTGCACAGTGACTGATTTACAAACAGCCTGCAGTCAAATACTCCCGTCATTTTCACAAGAACAACAAAAGTTTAGAATGAACCATCCACTTATTCCTGCTGCTGAGATCCTCCTGAATCTGTACAGAGACACAAAAGAGCTTTTTAATCCAGAAGTGTCAAAGCAAAGATTGTAATCAACTAATTCTGTTATGAAGTGACTTGACATCCAGTGTATGCAGGTGTCTTTACTGAGCAGATGTTTAGGACGGAGGGCTTTATGCCAAGATACACATACTTAGTGTATGAAATGCATTGTGCAGGACTTAATACTTAGTTCTAGTGCTGCTTAACTTTTAACAATTAATTATAATTCACAAACTGAAATAAAAAGTGTATGTCTTCTTCTTATAAAAATCATTTTAAAAGTACACAACTGTGCTGTGTTTTCATTATTTACTTTCATGTTTCAGCAAAGCCTCTAGTGAAGGTGAGTCCAGATCAGCATGTGTTCACTGGAGAGAAAGTCACTCTCACATGTGACATACAGACAGGAGGAAACACTGAGTGGAAATACAGATGGATTAAAAATGGACGCACTCACAATCCATATCATCCACATTCAACAACATCAGAAGCAGAGTTGAGTTTTAGAGCTGTGTCTGACACTGATGCTGGTGAATACAGCTGTGAGTTAAAGACATCATCACACCCACAGAGATCAGTGACCAGTGATGCTGTTACACTGACTGTATCAGGTGAGTCTTCATATTTACATCTGCACACGACTAATTGTGGCTCAACACTTTCTGTCAGCTTCTCTGTATCAGCCACATCAGTTCTTATAAGAGTACCGAAGCAATTCACTAAAAGTCATGTTTCAGTTAAGATGCAGAGCTTTTTAATCCAGACGTGTCAAAGCAAAGATTATAATCATCTAATTCTGTTAGTTTTAGCATGAAGTGACTTGACATCCAGTGCAGGTGTCATCACTGAGCGGATGAGTGGTCAGGGCTTCTGTTCAGGAGGTGTTTATGCTAATATACACAGATTTTGTGTGTGCAATGCATTGTGCCGTACTTAATACTTAGTTCTAGTGCTGCTTAACTCAGTAAACAATTAAATATTATTCACAAACTGAAACAGTGTAAGGTTTTTTCTTATAAAATAAATTTTAAAAGTACATAACTGTGATCTTAACAACTGTGCTGTGTTTTCAATATTTGCTTCTGTTTCAGCAAAGCCTGTAGTGAAGGTGAGTCCAGATCAGCATGTGTTCACTGGAGAGAAAGTCACTCTCACATGTGACATACAGACAGGAGGAAACACTCAGTGGACATACAGATGGATTAAAAATAATTCAGTAGTCTCTAAAGCCGTCAATAGAGTCTTCAGCATCACGCCTGTGTCTGATGCTAATGCTGGTCAATACAGCTGTGAGTTAAAGACATCATCAGGCCCTCAGAGATCTGTCACCAGTGCAGCTGTTAGACTGACTGTATCAGGTGAGTTATCAGATTCACGACTCTTCAATGATCATTTACCATCAGTATTATGGCTCATCTTCACTTCTCAGGTCCTCATTTAGGGCAGTTCACTCATGATCTCAAACAGTATTTTAAGATTATATGATATAATTATATGATTGTATTGTATTAATTTATATGCTTATTTTAAAATCGAAACAAAAATTTATAGTTGAAGTTAGAATTATTAGTCCCCCGTTTATTTTTTCCCCAATTTCTGCTTAACGGAGAGAATATTTTTTCAACAATAACTCATTCCTAATACCTGATTTCTTTTATCTTTGCCATGATGACAGCCCATAATATTTAACAAGATATTTATCAAGACACCAGTATTGAGCTTAAAGTGACATTTAAAGGATTAACTAGGTTAATTAGGTTAACTAGGCAGGTTAAGGTATACAGGCAAGTTTTTGCATAATAATAGTTTGTTCTGTAAACTATAGAAAAAAATATATAGCTTAAAGGGGCTCATAATTTTGACCTTAAAATGGTGCTTAAAAAATTAATAACGGCTTTCATTCTGGTTGAAATAAAACAAATAAGACTTTCTCCAGAGGAAAAAATAATATCAAACATACTGTGAAAATTTCCTTGGTCTGTTAAACATCATTTGGGAAATATTTAAAAAAGGGGGGTTGGGGGATAATTCTGACTTCAACCTTAATGTGCCCCCTAAAAGCAAACATGACCCCTGCCTGGCCCCCAATTACTCAGGTCCAGAACCGCCACTGGCTCTTTGTATGTTATATATAAAGCCAGGATGCACATTTGTTATTATCCTCTGCAAATCATCTGTTCTTGTGTCATTTATTAAGTGCTACAGCCGGGCACCTCAAATGTATTACCTGAAAGTTTCGACGATAGACTGGACGATAGGCTGGACAAAAACCAGCAGACTGGGGAACAGCTTTTTCCCCAGAGTTGTCTCCCTCCTGAACTCTGCCCCTCTTTGACTCTTTGACTCTCTAACTTAAACTTCTCGCAATCACTGCACTGTTTAACATTTGCACATTTAAAATTTGCACATTCACTGCACCACATTGAACTGTTTAATTATTGAACTGTACATACCCACTGCATATGGGCATTTGTAATTATGTACACACCCACTATACATATACACTTGTAATCATGCTTATTTATCTGCACACTACTGATTATTAATAGCAACCTGCACATATATTCATATATTGTAACATATACACTTGTAATCATGTTTATCTATCTGCACAGTACTGATTATTAATAGCAACCTGGACATATATTCATATATTGTAAATCTGTTCATAGCTTATCCTTCTGTAAATAATGTTGATAGTACATCCATCTGTAAATATCACCATAGTTTTTCTATAACTGCACTTTATAACTTATTCCTGTATCCTGCACTTGCTGCTATTGCACTGCTGGTTAGACCTAAACTGCATTTTGTTGCCTTGTACTTGTACATGTGTAATGACAATAAAGTTGAATCTAATCTAATGTAATCTAAAATTACACATTTATGCAAATATATTTTATAATTAATTAAAACTATCAAAATGCAGAGAGTATGCGGAAGGAAAGGGGATCTTTTCTCAGGCTGAAATGTTAAAGTATATAAGGCTACTTTTAACTGGACTTAATATTTTAAGACCTTTAAACAATTTCATTTCTTAAAATAGTTCAAATTGTTGACAGAGTAGTAGTTTTTTATCACAAGGAATAAAGAGTCAAATAATTAATGGGGAAATTTATATTATGTGGACACAAGAGCACTAAACTGAGTTAGTGGCTCAATCTAGTGGCTGTGTGTGGATCTGTCCCCACGTTGAAGAACAAAATACTGTATAAACCTAATATTACTTAGGCCACTATTAAAGGTGCAGTAGGTTATCATCTTCAGAAACATGTTTTGTTATTTCTCTTTTCACTTCTGATGTAATTTATCCATAAGTGCCCAGCAAAGTGGACTCGCTTTCATTTTAAATGGAGCGTATGTTCCTTTCAAATGTCAATTTAGTATGTGATATGTGAATTTATGTTTTATTTATTATATAGAACTTCACACTTCTAGTAAAAAGACGCTGCAGGCAGTGCTGTTGTGCAAATTAGTGAATAAAGGTTCTGAGGTGAAGTAAAGGTTTCAGTGAAAGACAAGGGAGTAGGGAACGATGCACACTGTGCTCTCTGCACCTGCCCTTATTGCCCCAAGTGTCTTTCTATCAAGGCAGCATTTTCTTGCAATGACATGCCCTTTTGGGAAAGTCTGACAAATCTAATTATGTTAAATAATTACAAATAATTTATCCTTAAAAACAAATTCCACATGAATACTGTACCGGATGCCTTTATTTAATACCCTAATTAAATAAAGAAACCAGAATCCTCTCTTGGCTATCTTTCTTAGCTAGAGTTTTGTTTAGCACCTTATATTATAATGTTGTTTAAGGAATAAATTAGATTCAAACCTTACCACACAAGGTATGTTGATGGGTTCTGCAAATGAAGCCAATGTCAGTGAAGAAAATTAATGACATAGACTTTTATTAATAAAATAAAATCCAGTAAAAAAGAAGATAAATCCTTTTATTTATCCTCCGTTGACAATAAAAGGCCTAAGACATTCAGCATACAGAAGTCAGTGTTAGCACGCTGCTGGTCTGTCTGCTCCAGCCTTTTATACAGTATTCCAGCCTTGAACACAGGCGTAGAAATCCCCTCCAGTAAATACACAGCGAAGTAACAATTAGTGTCTGATATACTTGAGAATATCTAAAGTTTGATATACTTGAGAATATCTGTTAAAACATAGAAGAAATCCCTCTTTAGGGTGATACATTTGAATACAAACATTGCAAATCATTTCTTCTATTACATCAGCATTTGGGCAGTCTTACAGGAGTCTTATCCTCTAAGGTCAAAGCTCCTAGTTCCAAGTGGTGCTCGCTGCAGAGCCATTTGAGGAGAGCTGAGCTCCAGCAAGGGGGAGCTTAAGCTTGAGCTCCACCTTTTTTGCACTTCTTCTACGAGTGATGTCACTGGGGGTAGGGTTAGGGGTGGGGTTGGTGTACGCATTAAAACAGCTTACAGGAGGAGGAGCGACAGCTCATGCTCCCCCTCGCTGGAGCTCAGCTCTCCTCAAATGGCTCTGCAGCGAGCACCCTCTCACTAGTTGGCAAAGAATATATTTTTCTGAAGATAACGCTCTCAGGCTTTCGGTTGTAACATTTGGTTAGAAGTGTCATCTAGACCATTTCTGCCTTTATTGTCAGAAGAAAACTGACTCACTGTACGTTTTCCTTAACTTCTTCGAACTCTGTTGAAAGTGTTTCTTATGTTTCTTCTCATTTTTTATAGCAGTCTTTGCAAGCATATGAGTATACAAATATATAAGTAAAGTTTTGTGTTTTACACAATTAATGTCGTTGAACCATCCAGACACTACAATACTTTTTCTTGGCAACATCTAAGTCATCCGTGACGTGCCAACTATGCATGCTGCCTGCTGCTCACAAAATACAACGAATTAATAAAATGCATTAAAATTGCCTTTACACATGCATTGCAAGCATTTCACTATAATATTTTAAATTCAATCAGCTAAGTCACTGATAAGATTTAAATGGTCTTATTTCATATATTTTCAAAGCAGGGCCGGAGTGGGACTGCTTTTTAGCCCTGGAGTTTCAAGCCTCAGACCGGCCCAACTCAGTTCACGACTGACTATTTTAAAATAAGGTCATTTCCAATTCAGTTTCTAATGACACTATCACGTCTTTTTTAAGAAAACAGCTGCTTTAGAACTTCAAATGTTCAACAACCCTAACAGTATTATATGTCTTAACAATAAAAATGAAGAAAGAAAAAAAAAAAAAAAAAAAACATACTTCAATGAGAATCAAACCCTGGTCGGCAGCGTCATAATCTTACGTGCCAACCACTGGTCCACAGCAATTGTTGTTATATCATACATAACCTGCAGGCTACTTATATATAAACAGAGCAGAGCTACGGTAAAATAATGAATAAGAAGACTGTGGTCAAATAAATAAATTAATTTAAAAAGTGTGACTGCTGAGAGCAACAGATTCTTGAGCTAGGGACACCAGCCCTCGCAGCCAAAAAACGGACCGGCCCACCGGGAATTCTCCCGGTCCTCCCGATTAGCCAATCCGGGCCTGTTTCAAAGTCTATCTTGTACATACAGTCATCACTTAAATTACATTGTGCCATTAAATTAAAACATTTTAACAGCTAAAGATCTTCTAATTTTGAGATTTGGATCAGAGTAATATCACTTATCAAAAACAAAAAAATACTGAATCTAAAATTGGATCAAAAATTTGATTTAGGGCTGTGCCTAAAAATTTAGGGCTGTGCTTGGATTTATTCACCTGTGACTGCTGGTTGGATTCTGAGATGTGGGTGTTAAAGGGGTCATGTTTTCACTTTACAATTATTTTAATATGTTACTTGAAATCACTTTTAAAATTAATCAAAGGTGATTGTCGTGTCCATTTTGTCAGTAAAGCTGGTTGTTTATTCTTGCTGGTGAGCAGACTAAAAAATAACAGAAACATTATCTGTACAGTAGATTGAGTGTAGATTGTGTACTCATCATAATCTGCGATTATAGTCACTCCTGTTTGCTTTGAACATGTGAGAAGATTCTTGCATTTAGAGTAGAGAAAAATCTGTCAGTAAGCAACTGAGTGGGTGGAGTCTCTGCTCAGGAGGCGTGTTTATGCAAATATGCACACCTCTGTTACATAACATGCATCGTTGGCAAAGGAGTGTTTTTACATCTCGGTTTAAAAAGGATTTGGTTGTAATGTAATGTTTTAAACATTGGAATTTGCATAATAATGTTTTGGAACAAAGAGCCATTATTCCACTATTGCATTTTTCAAGTCATGACCACTTTAAACAGGCTGTAGTTTACATATTTGATATTTACTTTCTGTCAGTGTTTCTGTGGCTATTCACGATTATGATGGGAATATAAAAGGATTTTAGCAGATGATGAAGATGAATCAGGGTGGACATTTAATCAAGGCATTTTTTACTGAAATAAATGAAACATCATGATGTGCTCAATACTTATTTTACCTGCTGTATAATCACAGTCCTAATGCGAGCTGATAAACATTTACCTAAAAAGTGCTGAAGTGTTTCATTACAATAAACACAATATAAAGCATTTTGTTATTTATTCTTTGTTTTGTCCATTTAAACAGAAAAATATGTAGCAAAATATTTTAATCAAAGAAAGCAATGTCAAGATATTATTAATCAGTATTTCCTCTTGTGTGCATTAATGCAGAGAGACCAAAGCCTGTAGTGAAGGTGAGTCCAGATCAGCGAGTGTTCACTGGAGAGACAGTCACTCTCACATGTCACATACAGACTGTAGGAAAATTTCAGTGGACATACAGCTGGATTAAAAATAGAGGCACTAACTATCAAAGCTATCCAAACACAAGGTCATCAACAGCAGACTGGAGTTTCAGAGCTGATTCTGTGTATTTGGGAGGTCAATACAGCTGTATAGGAGAGAGATCAGACTTACAGAGATCACACACCAGTGATGATGTTACACTGACTGTATCAGGTGAGTCTTCATATTCACATCTCTTGACTAAATGTGAATTTAAAACAATAAAAAATAATTATTAAGATGCTTCGTATGCTCTTTTTATGTCAGCCATGTGTCCTCTGTTAAAAGATGAAAATGTTCACTTTTGGATTTATTTTATTGTTATTACTGTTGTTGTTGTTGTTGTTGTTGTTGTTGTTGTTTTGTTGCATGAGATTGTTTTTCATAGAACAGATTTACTGCTAAAGCTAAGAAATCCCTCAAATCTAAGAGCCTCAAATAATGTGGTTTCTTTTAGCTTCACCACAGAAATGCAATGTATATTCACATGACATCTTTATACCACACACCTTAAAGCCACTCACAACACCACACAGCACAATGAAAACTGTATGAACACAAACAAATAGCATATTGCATCCTTTACGTACAGATTATTAGAAATTAAATTGCATAAATGAGCATCACAATCGATTATATTTCAGAACAAGCGATCATTCATACTTACATTAATTATCATCAACACACCTCAAAACTCTCACCAAGAATACTAATATAATCCTTCCATACTCAAACATGCCTCAAGTTCACTTCAAAAAGAGGCAATGTACAGTATAAAACACACAAAAACAATATACAGTAGGCTCAAAGGATTAATCTCTCTCGTTCCTGCCATCTTATTAACCTTACTACAAACCAGCTCTCTATGCTGTCAAAACAGGTCAATTACAGCTCAAATGCTTATGCTTTCTGGATATAATACACACATGCTGTGATGATGCTGATCTTTGGTGATAAATCATTTTAACACACATTTTTCATTCAACCTAAGTATGACCAATGCATTTATAACTTAAATGACCAAGCAGTAATATGAAATGAGCAGTGTAACAATATATACACAGTGAAAAAGTTATCAGGGTACGTTTTTACTGTAGAAACAGTTCAACAAATTCCTGAGTACAGCTGAATTTAGCTGGTGTTTGTCTGAGAACCTGAGGAAGTCAGATCCTCTTCAAAAACAGCAGATCAGAAAACTATTGACAACATATAAGTAAAAAATTATCTATGAACTATGAGATGAGAATTATATACATTTTAATTTACAGATTTAATTATTTTTACTGAGAGAGCTGTTCTGAGAGTCTCTTCATGTTTTTGTCTTTCTCCTCAGATTTACCCAAACCTACAGTGACTGTGACACCATACAGTGCTGTATTCCCTGGAGAAACAGTCAATCTGAAGTGTGAGATTGATCACAGTGACTGGACATATGAGTGGTATACATCCAGAGACAGTTACAGGGTGTTACAGTATCGTCACACAGTAAGCGGAGACACTCTCACTATCAGAGGAGCTGCTGACTCTGATCAAGATTGGTACGGGTGTGGGGGACGCATAAGATCCGTCTTAACACAATCATACTATAGTGTTTATCTCTCAGTAAAGGGTGAGTACTTCAGAAAAACTGTGCTATAATGTGATAAAAAAGGATCAAATATAAAATCTGCTTTACATTAAATGATCCAACACATTTTGGATATTTGCAATCATAAAATAAACATATTTAAATAATCACATTGGAAGTTTATTTTACTCTTAAATAATGTTAATATTATAAATGTTGTGTTTAATAAAACTGCAGACAAACCAACATACAGAAAGGATATTAAACGTTTATTATAGTTGTTGTTTTTGTTATTATTATTTTGTTATTATTATTATTGTTTAATGTATAAAATAGTATACATTACCACAAATATTATGCAATCATCACCCCTCAAACAATGTGTGATTGTCTGCGAGGACAATATAAGACAGACAAGGTCATCGGTTAGAGGTGATTGTTCACTTAAACTAAGAGATTTGCTTTTGGACAATCAGTTTATTCAGTCAGAGCAGCAGAAAGATGGAATAAAATACCAGTGCAAATCAGAGAGAGCAGCACCTTAATCATTTTAAAGCTGTTCTTAAAATTTGGCTTAAACATAATCAAATATGCAATCACTGACTTGATTTCATTTTATGGACAATGATGTGTTGTGTGTATTGTATTGTAAGTGTAAAACGTATTATTTTTTACTGTTAAATGTGTTATAATTTCCTGCCCCGGGACTACATGTGTAAATTAGCTTTATAGCAAACTCTGGCACAAGATGTCATGTTGTACATTGTTCCTGTATAAATAGATAAAATAAAATAAATAAAATTATTACTATTATTATTATTATTATTAATAATATTTTATTATTATTGTAGGGATAGTTTACAGTTTAACCCAAAGAATGACCAGTCTGGTAGATGAAGAAGAGCCGGAGTTAGAGATTTTAAAAAAATAAATTAAGTTTACTGAAGATAGTTTGCAGTTTCATTCGCAGAAGCCAGCTTCAACACTCGCAATGAGTTCCTAGGCCGCTCTGCTTACAGTTACAACAATCAAACAATTATACTCTTTACACAAGTCCAGAAAGGGTGGGATCCAGGTAAACAGTTCTCATTGGTTACAACAGAAATAGACAATTCTAAATACATGCGTCAAAGAAACATGGTATCTACTTCCAGATATGGATGGCCTTAATGTGTGCGTCAAAGAAAGCATTGTATCTGTCTCCAGATATGGATGGCGACCTGATGCCTAGAGGTGAGGTCGCCTTAAGTTATTAGGAGCTGATCTCCGACCTGTAAAAAGCTAAACCAGGAAAACAATAGACACAAACGACCATCTGTGTTAAAGACTCAAGGATGTTTCTTGTATGTTCAGCTGTGTTATCAGGCTGGTTCAAGACTGTTTCCATCAACAGTCTGCTGCAATATCTTTACTACACACAGTCTATCTCCACACAAAAAGAAATTACATTAAAATTAATTATACTCAAAAACAGATCAATCAAACAGCTATAATATTATAGGCAATATCAGGAAAACTAGAACAGCTGTCTTCTTCTCCTCTGTATTGGACCTCCAGACATAGGAACAGATGGGGAGGGAGAGAGAGATCTCCATGACCTATGACCTGGTTTGTGTGTTTCCTGAAAACAAAGTTAAAATAGACAGGCAAAAAGAGAAACAAGGACACTGAACATTCTTGCAGTAAGCAGTTTTAACTTACTCATTAGTTAAAATCAATTCACAGTTAAATACTGAGAAACAGGATGATGAAAAGGATAAACGTTGGTCTATGATGAGACGGATTGGAAAGCAGAAATCCGAATCCTTCATTATTAATTAATTAATGATTAAACATGTGTGCAAACTAGAGTACTTCAGCAAGTGCTGTACTATTGTCTACTCAAAATAATAACAACAGCATTTATTTCATTTTATTTTATTATTATTTTTAATTTATTTTATTTAGTTTTATCTTATTTTTAACAATAATCTTAAAAGTCTACCTTACTCTAAAATAATATAATTATTTTAATCATTTATGTTGTTTAAATCTGTTCAATGTTCATTTAGAATCAACATTGATGGCCCAGCACTTTCATTTTTTTCTGAATGAGAAACATGAGTTCCTTTAAGAGGCTTTATTATCTGATCCTCTTGCCACATGTGGCAACAATCATTATCAATAAGCATACTAATTACTGCATGTTTTACAAGAAATAATAAAAAAGTGAATTCTTTACCAAATTAACTGAAATGATGCATTTTTAACCTACATACAAATAATTGTATTCTATAAACAAACAAGTAATTAAAGATGGTGTGCAATTTCGTGATGCTTCCAAAATATAAATAATCAATTGTTAAACTATCCCTGATGGTGTCAGAGTGTTAATGCATGTCCTATGAAGCTGACGGATGTGTTTTTGTAACAAAAATACTTGTAGAATTTAAATTATGAACTCGAACCATTGACTTTCATTTTGTTTCATTTTTTACGTTACATTAAAATGTGACATGTAGAATTTAATAGAGAAAAAAAAATCTGTAGCATTTATGAGCACTGTTTAGTCAGCTCATAATCATGGAGTTCACTACAGTCTCTGGATTTTCTGCATCCCAGACATAATATATTAACCATTTATACAATCCATCTGACTATCTGATATTAGGCTTGTATAAACTATATGATGAATATATTTAATTATTAATTAAATATTAGATTAAATCTGAGAGCTCCCTCATCCTGTCAGGTCCTCTGTCTGATCACCTGGGTTTGTTTGTGTTTTGCACTTGTTTACATGTATTTCAGCACGTGTGGTGTTTTGATCGCTCTCTCATAACATACTTGCTTTGACACGTCTCCACCCATCTTCCCACTCATCCCTATTATTCAATTAAACCAATTTTACTCACCTGTCTTCCTGTAATTTTCCCTCTATTTAAATCGCTCTCCTCGTGTTGTCATTTGTCAGATCGTTGTCGTTTGGTTGTGGTCAGCGTGCACTGTTTCACTAGTCCTGTCCAGTCAGTTCCTGTTGTCTCGAGCCCGTCTTCTGGTTGGTTATTCCTTTTATTTATTTCTTCGTTTTTGACCCCTCTCTGTCATCTGCAGGACCTGTTTCTGTTTTGTTTATTCGCCGTGGTTGGCCGATTGTCTCCGATCCCCGGCATCAACATTCCCTCCCGTCACCTGTTCCACTCTTCTTCTCCCTCTCGGCTCTGCCGCCCGCCGGATCCAGTATACCGCTGTATCGCCCCCTGCCGAGTGAACTTGAAATTACACCCTGAGAGACAATTTTTCCCTTCTACGGAGCGGTTTCTGTTGACAGTTTTTGAGCTCTTTCTTCTGAGCAACCTTGAAGTTTGTTTTCGTTTCATTTTGTTAATTTTATTTACCTGAGTCCCTTTAAAGATCCCAGTAAAAATTCTATCCTCTTCGGAGCAGTTTTTGTTGAACTTTTTTCATTATTTTTTTAAAGTTGATTAGATTTTTTTTTCTCCCTGTGCTTAAGCCCAGTTGGGTCATTTTTTGTCACTAATAAATTCTGAAAGAGACCTGCACTTGTGTCCGTTCTGTTCCCTGACAGAACGATCTGACCACTATGGACACAGCAGGTCCAGATCCTGTCAGAGCAGCGGTTGCCCAGCAGGGGGTGCTTTTGGGCCAACATGAGACCCGACTCAGCAACACCAGCCGAGAGGTGGAAGTGCTTTCCAATCAGGTGGCTGAACTTACCAATCGCTTGCAGGAACTCCAGTATGAAACCAAACGGCAAGGTTTTCGCCATGAGCCTGAACCACGTTGTAATAATCCACCACCATATGATGGGGACCCTAACTCATGTCGGGCCTTCTTGGCACAATGTTCGGTGGTATTTGCCCTTCAACCACGCATGTATGATGCTGAAGAGACTAAGGTGGCCTTTGTGTTGACCCTCCTTATTGGTAAGGCCCGTGAATGGGGAACATCCGTTTGGGAAACAAGAGCCCCCTGTTGCGCCTCTTTTAATGATCTCCGACTGGAGATGATGAGACTATTTGACCGGTCTGCCAGAGGACAGGAGGCTGCGGATCAGCTCGCTCGCCTCCATCAGAGTGGGCGATCGGTCACGGAGTATGCCATCTTGTTCAAAACCCTAGCAGCATCCTGTGACTGGAATGAGGGGGCATGTCGATCCATTTTCCGTGCAGGCCTTGAGGAGGACATCCAGGATGAGCTCGCCACTCACGAACTGCCACACAACTTTGACGATCTTATTAATCTGGCTCTACGCATCGAGGTTCGCCTCAATCGCCGACACCAACGTAAGCTGACTCGCTCCTCTGGCAGGGTGGAGGGCACCCTTTCATCTTCCACATTTCCTGCTGCACCTGACCCTGAACCCATGCAAGTGGGTCGTTTGCGATTAACACCCCAAGAGAAACAACTACGTCTGGCCCGGGGTTTGTGCCTTTATTGTGGCAAACCAGGGCACTTTGCCGCAGTCTGCCCAGCAAAAGCCAAAGCCCACCAGTGAAACGGGGGATCCTGGTGGGCGCTATTCCCCTTCATTCCCCCTCCTCCCGTACTCTGCTACCCGCACTGATTCAGTATAGAGGTTCTACCAATGCCTGTTCTGCTCTCCTCGACTCGGGAGCAGAAGGAAACTTCATGGACAGCTCTGTGGCCAGCCAGTGGGGTATTCCAGCCATTCCTCTCCCTGATCCCATCCCTGCCCGTTCCCTTGATGGTACCCTGATTGCTACTATCTCCCATGCTACTCCCTCTGTAAGTCTTGTTATATCTGGAAATCACCATGAGGTTACCACACTGTACCTTCTTGACTCTCCAAGTGCTCCCATAATTTTGGGACATCCCTGGTTGGTGCAGCATGGCCCTCATGTGGATTGGTCTGGAAATTCAGTTTTGTCCTGGAGTCAGTCTTGTCTTGAGTCTTGTCTTGGTCCTGCCCCGTTTCCTGTTTCTGTGTGTCCTGTTTTGCAGGTGAATGCAGCGGATCTGACAGGGGTTCCGGCGGAGTACCGCGATCTGGGTCTGGTGTTCAGCAAGTCCCGGGCCACATCCTTGCCTCCTCACCGACCCTATGACTGTGCCATAGAACTCCTCCCAGGCACTTCTCCGCCTAAGGGTCACTTGTATTCCCTTTCTAGTCCTGAAAGAGAGGCCATGGACAAATATATAGATGAATCCCTAAAAGCTGGCCTCATCCGCCCTTCCTCGTCTCCTGCAGGCGCTGGGTTCTTCTTCGTTAAGAAGAAGGACGGCTCCCTTCGTCCATGTATTGATTATCGAGGGCTGAATGACATCACTATAAAGAATAGGTATCCCTTGCCTCTCATGTCTTCAGCCTTTGAACTCTTGCAGGGAGCCCAGGTCTTCACTAAGCTTGACCTCCGGAATGCCTACCACCTTATCCGTATTCGAGAGGGGGATGAGTGGAAGACCGCCTTTAACACCCCTACGGGACACTTTGAATATCGGGTCCTTCCGTTTGGTCTGACAAATGCCCCGGCTGTCTTCCAGGCCCTGGTTAATGACGTGCTGAGAGACATGGTAAATCAATTTGTCTTTGTGTACCTTGATGATATCCTGATATTTTCTCCCTCCATGCAGGTACACACTCAGCATGTTCGTCAGGTGCTGCAACGATTACTGGAGAATCAATTGTTTGTCATGCTAAGTCAGTTTCATTCTTGGGGTTTGTGATTTCGGCGGGTGAGATCAAAGCTGACCCCTCTAAGGTAAGAGCTGTTGCCGAGTGGCAAAACTCCAGACTCTCGTAAGGCACTGCAGCGGTTCCTGGGATTTGCCAACTTTTATCGGCGATTCATCCGGAACTTCAGCCAGATTGCTGCACCCTTAACAGTGCTCACCTCTCCTAAGGTACCGTTCATTTGGGGTAGCAAGGCACAGGAGGCCTTTGATAATTTAAAGTCCCGTTTTATCTCTGCTCCTGTCTTGTCTATTCCAGATCCGAAACGACAGTTTATTGTTGAGGTGGATGCTTCTGATGTCGGAGTAGGCGCAGTTCTGTCACAACGGTCTCAACGGGATGAGAAGGTGCATCCCTGCGCCTTCTTCTCCCACCGCCTGAGCCCCACAGAACGGAATTATGACATTGGTAATCGGGAGTTGTTGGCAGTCAGACTGGCCCTGGGTGAGTGGCGTCACTGGTTAGAGGGTGCAGTGCAACCTTTTGTGGTCTGGACAGACCACAAGAATTTAGAATATATTAGTACGGCCAAAAGGCTGAGTTCTAGACAGGCCCGCTGGTCCCTTTATTTTAGTCGATTCAACTTTACACTCTCGTACAGGCCAGGGTCAAAGAACACCAAGCCCGATTCTCTCTCTCGCATGTTCGGTGCCCCGGAGAGGGAGGTTTCAACTGACACCATCCTGCCCAGGGGCGTGGTGGTGGCTTCCCTCTCTTGGGACATCGAGAGAGAGGTTCTGGGAGCTGTACGAGAGTGTCAGATACCTAGAGGGACTCCAGCGGGCAAACTATTTGTTCCCCAGTCACTGCGCTCCAAAGTTATCCAGTGGGGTCACTCATCCAGGCTGGCATGTCACCCAGGAGTCAGGAGATCTCTGGCTACTATCCGTCAGAGATTTTGGTGGCCCTCCATGGCCAAGGATGTCAGGCGGTTTGTGTTTGCCTGCCCTATTTGTGCCCAAAACAAGAGTGCCAATTCCCCTCCTGTTGGTCTGCTCCGCCCCTTACCCATCCCTTCCCGTCCCTGGTCACACTTAGCCCTTGACTTTGTCACTGGCTTACCTGAATCGAAGGGCAACACCGTCATTCTCACGGTGGTGGACCGCTTCTCAAAAGCGGCTCATTTCATTCCTCTCCCAAAACTCCCCTCTGCCAAGGAGACTGCTCAGGTGGTGGTTGATCACGTGTTCCGGATTCATGGTCTTCCGGTAGATGTGGTCTCCGATAGGGGCCCCCAATTCGTCTCCAGGTTTTGGAAGGAATTTTGCCGACAGATCGGGGCCTCTACGAGTCTGTCTCCAGGATTCCATCCCCAGACCAACGGGCAGTCTGAGCGGGCAAACCAGGATTTGGAACGTACTCTCCGCTGTCTGACATCCAATAATCCTAGCTCCTGGTGCCAACAACTATCCTGGGTCGAGTATGCCCATAATACTTTACCAGTTTCTGCTACGAATATGTCGCCATTTCAATGCTGTCTTGGCTATCAACCTCCTCTGTTCCCCTCACAGGAACCCGAAGCTGCGGTCCCGTCTGCCTTGGCTTTTGTTCAACGGTGTCGTCGCACCTGGAGGAAAGCTAAGGAAGCCTTGGCCCAGGCTAGGAGACGGACCAAAGCAGCGGCTGATCGTCATCGGACTCCAGCTCCCCACTATGTTTGTGGTCAACGGGTATGGCTTTCCACCAAGGACCTGCCTCTCAGGGTAGCCTCACGCAAGCTGGCACCCAGGTTCATTGGGCCATACCGGATCACTAAAGTGCTGAGTCCTGTGGCTGTTCAGCTCAAGCTACCTCATACGCTTGGTCGGGTACACCCAGTTTTTCATGTCTCTAGGGTTAAACCTGTGTTTTCCTCCCCCCTTGTTCCCTCTATTCCTACCCCTCCCCCTCCCCGTCTAGTGGATGGTTCTCCAGTTTACACTGTCAGGAGGTTACTGGAGGTCAGACGAAGGGGTAGGGGCTTTCAATACCTGGTGGACTGGGAGGGCTATGGACCAGAGGAGAGGAGTTGGGTCCCAGCCCGGGATATTCTGGACCGGACGCTGATTGCGGACTTCCGTCGGAGACGAGGTGAGCCCCCCCAGGGTACGCCCGGTGGCGACCATGGAGGGGGGGGTACTGTCAGGTCCTCTGTCTGATCACCTGGGTTTGTTTGTGTTTTGCACTTGTTTACATGTATTTCAGCACGTGTGGTGTTTTGATCGCTCTCTCATAACATACTTGCTTTGACACGTCTCCACCCATCTTCCCACTCATCCCTATTATTCAATTAAACCAATTTTACTCACCTGTCTTCCTGTAATTTTCCCTCTATTTAAATCGCTCTCCTCGTGTTGTCATTTGTCAGATCGTTGTCGTTTGGTTGTGGTCAGCGTGCACTGTTTCACTAGTCCTGTCCAGTCAGTTCCTGTTGTCTCGAGCCCGTCTTCTGGTTGGTTATTCCTTTTATTTATTTCTTCGTTTTTGACCCCTCTCTGTCATCTGCAGGACCTGTTTCTGTTTTGTTTATTCGCCGTGGTTGGCCGATTGTCTCCGATCCCCGGCATCAACATTCCCTCCCGTCACCTGTTCCACTCTTCTTCTCCCTCTCGGCTCTGCCGCCCGCCGGATCCAGTATACCGCTGTATCGCCCCCTGCAGAGTGAACTTGAAATTACACCCTGAGAGACAATTTTTCCCTTCTACGGAGCGGTTTCTGTTGACAGTTTTTGAGCTCTTTCTTCTGAGCAACCTTGAAGTTTGTTTTCGTTTCATTTTGTTAATTTTATTTACCTGAGTCCCTTTAAAGATCCCAGTAAAAATTCTATCCTCTTCGGAGCAGTTTTTGTTGAACTTTTTTCATTATTTTTTTAAAGTTGATTAGATTTTTTTTTCTCCCTGTCCTTAAGCCCAGTTGGGTCATTTTTTGTCACTAATAAATTCTGAAAGAGACCTGCACTTGTGTCCGTTCTGTTCCCTGACACATCCTCCACCACTAGGGTCACGACTCGTTCAAAGTCCAAAAAATACCAAACAAAAAACATCCTGAAAACTGAACACATGACCTCAGTGGTTCAATATCATCAAACTCTTGTGAACTAATGGGCTTTCCATTCATACCATTCATGCTTTTCACCATACACAATTCATCTGCTCGTGATCTTCCTTCATTTAACTTTATCATGTTTGGTGTCATTTTACAGTTTATGACTTCTGCATTGTAAGGATGAAATCCACAGAGACATTGATGTATTTCAATAAACAGTCTGTATATTATTGTTGAGTCAAGACCTGAGGACAGAATGTTAATGAACTTTTCCCCCGCTTTATTTCCTCCACTTTGCTTTCATGTTCAGCTGGTTTTGGGGGTCTGTTATTCACTCATGTTTGGCAATGTTTTGCTCTGGGTATGAGAAGTAAAAGTAACTGTTGGTCTGGGAGATGGGTTTTTACCATGTGTCTCCTACACACCGTTGTGTTGTCTTATATGTCTTTGTTGCTCAGCAGTTCAAATGTTACAGTTAAGTTTCTCTATGCAGAATGTTAGTTTGTTTCATTCTACTGTCTGTATATTTAAACATGTAACTTATTAAACAACTGTGCTTTAAACGCCTGCTTTAAGGCATTGAGATTCTCTTTATCAATGATGTTAATGGAGTCAGATAAATAATTGATTTAAACCCGCCATCCTTCAGCTGCTTTCTGTTTTCGATTATTGGTTCAGAATAGCAGCGTAAACTTTAAACCTTACAAATTCAAATAATCAATAAAGACGAAAGGCTTTTGTGTCAATTAGCAGGTTTGACTCAACCTACAAGAGCCTTCATAAAATAATCATTCACTGCTCCTGATCTTCACCTTTAATATCAAATGCAATGAACATCATTTGAGTTTTTAGGATGATGGAGGATCAACAGATCTTAAATGGATTCTTATATAAAGATAACATTTATATAGTTTTGTAAAGCATTAACAAATATGTAATTATTTTAACTTAAACACTGTTTGAGTGACTTTATGTTTGCTTTTTTCTCCTCAGCTTCACCCAGATCTACAGTGACTGTGACACCAGACAGTGCTGTATTCACTGGAGAGACAGTCAAGCTGAAGTGTGTGATTGAGTCTTACAGTGACTGGACATATGAGTGGTATAAAGACAGAAACAGTGTAAAGTTACAGTCTGATGGTCGTTACACTGTAAACAGAGACACTCTCACTATCAGAGGAGCTGCTGAGTCTGATCAGGGTCAGTACTGGTGTAAAGGACAGAGATCTAGAAGACCAAACTCATCACAATCAAGCTCTGCTGTTTCTCTTAATGTGACACGTGAGTACTTCAGCAAGTAATGTGTTATAATCTGCTCAAATAGTCAAATATATAAATACAGTATACTATGAATATTTGCTACTCTACAATAGACCTATTTGAATAATCATATATAAACTTTATTTCACTGTTAAATGATGTAAATGTTCTAGATGTTTTATGGTGATGCTGCTGATTCACTGACTATAAGATATTTATATTCAGATCTGTTCAGTGCTCTTCTAGAATCAACATTTGTGGCTCAACACTTGTATTAACGCTTCTGGATCAGACACATGTGTTATTATCAGATAATTGAAATGATTCACTTCTCTATTTTCTGAAGGTTTTTATGAATATTTTCCTTATCAATTTGTCTAATTTGATACAACATTTCATTCAACAAAACCATTACTTTTCCTGGCTGTTTGCAGAGTTTTCTTAAATAATAAGTGATAAAACAGATTTCCAAATTATCCCTTTAACAGTGTTTTTAAAAGCATTTACGTTCATGCATAGTTGCTTACCCTGCACTGTTCCCTTCACCACCTTGATCTGCACCTCCAAAAAATGTAATTACAAGATGATGCAGAAAGCGAGATCTGTGATTGGTAGCTGTGACAACTGTGGGTGGGGCTGTGAGCCACGGGAGCACAGAGGCTGGTGGTGTGATTGGTAATTATGGTGCTCAAGATGAATAATAGTTTAATTTTTGATTAAAGCTGCTGGTCATTTGCACCTCCTTTTTCCTGTAATGTTTGTAAGTAAGTTCTGTTGTTACAGTAACATTGCATGCATTTACAGAGTAAACCTAAAACACCAGCAATTATAGAAAAGGCTTTGAGTGAGAGATTAGTAGAGATGAGTTTTGATGATGAAGTGACTTACAGATGCTGCTGTTGAATGAGTTGCTGAAGTCTTCAGTCTGTTGAGGCTCATTCAGATTCAGCTGCTCCTCATATCAGCTTGTAGTTGGAGGTCTTCAGCTCTCCTCATTCTGCTTTCTGTGGAGAGTCAGAGGTGTTTGACTGCACAGCAAATTCATTAGTGTTAAATTTTGAGTGTTGCAGTAATTCAGAGTAAAGTGTTAAAATTGTAGAGTTAGATAAAGGTAAAATAACCCTCTCTGCGTTAGAAGCTGATTTGCCTCCTTGTCATACAGAGTAACATGTATCTACTTTTGTAGATAACCCTTATTTTCGAGAAACTAATCAAAGTGTCTGAAATTTCGCCATACACCCTCATTTATACATTCATTTTCTTGTAGGCTTAATCCCTTTATTAATCTGGGGTCGCCACAGCGAAATGAACCACCAACTTATCCAGCACGTTTTTACCCATCTCTGAGAATGCAATTTTTTCAAGAATATTTGATAATTAACAGAGGTTTATATTTTTACTGAAAATGTTTTATTTGACCTCACCATCATGGAGTTCAGAGGGTGCTTTAGTTGGGCTCTTGATCCTTTACACTTTTACCTTAATGTTTCTCAGGCTGTTATAACTGTGTTACTGAAACTCATCAGTTATAGCACGAAAGACAATGAGAAACACTACTGTATCTGCTTAATTGTTATAGATATAGTGCCAGGTGTTTTAAAAGTTAACTCATTAAAAAGAAATGCAAATATATTTGTATTACAGCTGTTTGGGACAATACTGCTGCTCTACATGGAGGTTCAACAAACAATTAATAGTTAGAGTATCATGCACTGATCTTTAGAGCTTCAGCAGCACATTAAGACACACAAACATCACGAATCAGGATATGAACCTCAACCATGGTTGCTAAAAAGAAAAAAAAAACTGCATAGTTCATGCCGCAAAGCATGCTGGATGCCAGCATATATAGTACAAAGCTCCCAGCATGCATTGCAGCATGAATAAATTATGCAGCTTGAAGTTCTTAAAATTTCTTTCTTTGTCTTTATTTTATTTTGAGGCATAATATCTCAGTAGATTGTTTTGTATTGTTCTGGGTTGTTTTTCTTTATTTGATTTAGATTTTTTTGTTTGTCACCATTATTGAGATTCAGAGACTAATTGTTGATGTCTGTGTGTTTTTAAGTTCTGACATAGATTAATCATTCTCATTGTGAATGGTGTATTTAGACCTGTAAAGTAGTCATTTACTGTTGAAGCTCCAGTGGTTTCATTTATGTATATTCTTCATTTCTCGAGCATAACTATCAAGATACTGAATGAGAACAAAAGCAGGAGAGGATGTTTTTGATGTCATAATTAATTTCATCAGACTGATTCTTACATTTTCTTTTTGCTTTTTATGCAATATAAACAATGTGACTAACATAATTAATTATAACAGCCAAATAAAAGCTAGTTTTATATTAAGAAGTTGAAGAGCCCAACTAATGCAGACTCTGTCCTCCGTCACGGTGACTTTAAATGAACAACAGAAATTTCATCAAGAGCTTTTGTTCATGTGACAGAAATTAAGTCAAAGGTCAGTAACATGTGTGCCGCAAGCCTGCGTTTGAGTGAAGGTCTCGGCCGTTAGGTCGCCCCCTGGGGTCTGGCTGCAGTACAAGTCATAAAGCCCGCCTCCTCCGTGTTAATGAAGGAGACTTGAGCCTAAATAAAAAAATGTATTACACTTGCAATAAAATGTCCCGAAAGATGGTTCTGGTCGATTAAGGCACTGGTTATTGTGGTGAAATAGGTGCAGATCTTCATTTTTGTAAACAGTTTGTTTTTAGCAGTAATTTAATGCTGGGCGTGTCATCGTGATTGACAGCTGTGATTGACAGTTTCTCAAAGCAGCGCGTCTGAGCTTCGGCAGGAGACTGAAGTGTTATTATTCGATTTCTGTGTTATTTTACCATGGAAAAAATTTAGAACATCAAATCCACTTATAGTGCTTCCGTTCCCCTCCTCGGGGAACGAAGGGTTACTTTAGTAACCTCGAACGTTCCCCTTCGGGGGGAACTCCAGCACTATAAGTGGATTTGATGTTCTAAATCCACGTATGGGAGCCCATTGAAAGCGCCATAATGACTGCACCTTACCAACACCCACCATGAGAGAGCGGTCAGGCAAGCGCGACGCACCCAGATCATGAGAGGCGTGGTCCTCCAACGTGCCCTTGGCCCTAACTTATCCCACTTCAAAAGAAGTTTTACGGAATAGGTATCTTTTTTGGGAGTCGCTAGCGTCTAGATAATTCTAGGAATATTCGACAGTACGTTGGGAAGCATGCCATCCCAGTAGGGAGGACGCTGCGGAGACCATCCGCACCCAATAGGGGGAAACAAATGGAATTACATATGGACTAACCCTGAAAAGGGGGAGTGCGCATAAAAGGTGGTTAGCAGATAGGGAAAGCACGGGTCCGCCCAGGGGGGGAACTTAACCGTGGCGGAAAAAGCATATGGGGATCACCAGCGGGGATCGGCCATAGCAGGCACCTATACCCAAAACGCGGGCTGACCAGCGGGCAGACCTACAACGTAATGGGCCAGCAAGTGACTCCTCCGCTGAGTCAGTGCTGGGGGCCTCGGAGGAATCTGCAGGGCTCACCGAATGGGGAACTTACTGACAGACAGGAGGGTGCACATCTCTCCGTGTTAGGGAAAAAAGGCACTGCAAGCGTGTACAACACCTACCGAGTTGTTTCCTCAATCACCAAAGGTACCTAACACCCTTGAGGAAACCGGCTCCACTCGCAGATTATAAAATATTGCAAATGTGTTGGGTGTCGCCCAGCTCGCAGCTCTACAAATGTCTGTTAAAGAAGTGCCACGCGCACACGCCCAAGAGGATGCAACGCTCCGAGTGGAGTGCGCATGCACTCCCGGGGGGCGCGGCTGACCTCTGCTCAAATAAGCACATGAAAGGGCCTCCACAATCCAGTGGGATAAACGTTGTTTACACACGGCACTTCCCTGCTGCCGTCCGCCATAACAGACAAAGAGCTGCTCAGAAGATCTAAAGTTCTGAGTACGGTCCACATAATGCGCAGAGCGCGAACTGGACAAAGTAAGGACAGGGCTGGGTCTGCCTCCTCCGGGGGCAGCGCTTGCAGGGTTACTACCTAATCTCTAAAGGGAGTGGTAGGAACTTTGGGCACATAACCCGGGCGGGGTCTCAGAATAACGTGAGAAAATCCCGGCCCGAATTCCAGGCAGGAGTCACTGACCGAAAATGCCTCCAGGTCCCCGACCCTCTTAATGGAGGCCAACGCGACCAGCAGAGCTGTCTTCAGGGACAGAAATCTTAAAGATACTGTATCGAGTGGCTTGAAGGGATCAAATCGCAGGCTCGTGAGAACGAGGGCGAAATCCCACGAGGGCGTGAGAGGGGGGCGAGTTGGATTAATTCGCCTAGCGCCTCTGAGGAACCGGATGATGAGGTTATGCTTTCCCACGGTGCCGCCAGCCACCGCGTCATGGTGAGCGGAGATGGCAGCAACGTAAACCTTGAGAATGGAGGGCGACAGCCTACTGTCCAGCTTCTCTTGAAGGAAAGAGAGCACAACACTGATCTGGCAAGATCGGGGGTCTTCTCTGCGAGAGACACACCACTCAGTGAATAGACTCCACTTCAGGGCATAGGTGCGCCTCGTAGAGGGGGCTCTAGCCTGAGTAATGGTATCAACCACCGCGGGCGGCAGGTTACCTAAGTCTTTCTCGCGTCTATGGACCACACGTGGAGGTTCCAGAGATCGGGACGAGGGTGCCAGACGGTGCCTTGTCCCTGAGAAAGTAGGTCCTCTCTCAAAGGGAACTGCCAAGGGAGGGCCGTCGCGAGGAGGGAGAGCTCTGATATCCAGGTCCGTTTGGGCCAGAGGGGCGCAACTAACAGAACCTGTTCCTCGTCCTCCCTGACCTTGCAGATTAACTGCGCGATCAGGCTTACTGGGGGAAACGCATACTTGCGTATGCCCCGAGGCCAGCTGTGGGCCAGTACATCCGTGCCGAGAGAGCCCTCGGTCAGGGAATAAAATAACTGGCAATGAGTGTTCTCGGGGGAAGCAAACAGATCGATCTGGGCCTCCCCGAATCGCGCCCATATCAGCTGGACAGACTCGGGGTGGAGTCTCCATTCTCCAGAGTGAATCTGCTGCCGTGAGAGCACATCGGCTGCACGGTTGAGCATAACTGGGATGTGAATGGCGCACAGCGACTTCAGCCGCAGGTGACTCCAGAGGAGCAGACGGCGGGCGAGCTGAGACATGCGGCGAGCACGTGTTGCTGCTCCAGCACCGGAGACAAACGGCGGAGAGCAAGGAACACTGCCAACAGCTCTAGGCGATTGATGTGCCAATGCAGCTGGGCACCTACCCACAGGCCCGCAGCTGCATGCCCGCGACACACGGCTCCCCAGCCAGTGCTGGAAGCATCTGTCGACACAACAACATGACTGGACGCCTGTCCCAGAGGCACACCGGCCTGCAGGAACGAGGGGTCGTTCCAGGGGCTGAGGGTGCGGCGACACAGCGCAGTAACAGAGACTCGGTGTGTGCTCGCATGCCATGCGCGTCTCGGAACTCGATCTTGAGGCCAGTGCTGAAGTGGTCTCATATGGAGCAACCCGAGCGGCGTGACAGCCGCAGCAGAAGCCATATGCCCCAGAAGCCTCTGAAAATATTTCAGTGGGACCACTAACTTGCCGTCGAGCTCCCTCAGACAGTTCAGCAGCAGGCGAGCGCGCTCTCCGGAGAGGCGCGCTACCATGGTGACCGAGTCCAGCTCCATCCCGAGAAAAGAGAGCTTCCAGAAATTATCAGATGTGCTCCAACATTAGGCACATTCAAATCAAGACTGAAAACACATCTGTTTAGCTGTGCCTTTACTGAATGAGCACTGTGCTGCGTCCGACAGATTGCACTATCATGTTTTTCTCTTCTTCTTCATTCTTTTATATCACATTTTACCTGTTTTTATGTTTTGTTTTTACGCATTTTTATTATTTGTTTTTATTTTTATTTTACTTGTTTCTTTTATTCTTGTTTATGTAAAGCACTTTGAATTGCCATTGTGTATGAAATGTGCTATATAAATAAACTTGCCTTGCCTTGCCTTGCCTTGCCTCTGCACCGGGGCGAGTTTGCTCTTTTCCCAGTTGACCTGCAACCCCAGTAGGCGGAGATGCCGGAGCACCTCGTCTCTGTGCGCAGTCAATTGCTCCCGAGAGTGGGCTAAAATCAGCCAGTCGTCGAGATAATTGAGTACGCAGATGCCCGCAAGCCGCAGAGGCACGAGGGCACCCTCCGCGAGTTTGGTGAAGACCCGCGGAGACAGAGAGAGCCCGAAGGGGAGGACCTTGTACTGCCATGCTCGACCTTCGAACGCAAACCGCAGAAACTGAAAGTGGCGTGGAAGAATGGAGACATGAAAATACGCGTCCTTCAGGTCTATGGCTGCAAACCAATCCTGAGGACGAACGCATCGGAGGATGCACCTCTACGTAAGCATTCTGAACGACAGCTTGTGAAGGCAGCGATTCAAAACACGCAGATCTAGGATTGGCCGTGACCCACCACTCTTTTTGGGTACGATGAAGTACGGGCTGTAAAACCCGCTCTCCATCTCGGCTGGAGGTACTGGCTCGATTGCACCCTTCGCCAGGAGGGCAGCAATCTCCTCTCGCAAGACAGGGGCGGACAGGGGATTGACCCTGGTGAAATACACGCCCGTGAACCTGGGAGGCCGTTTGGAGAACTGTAGTTCGTAGCCGAGTCTGATCGTGCGTATGAGCCACCGCGAGGGGCTGGCCCGCGCTAACCAGGCAGGCAGAGCCCTCGCTAATGACGTCATCGCAGCGATCGTTGACGTACCCGCGGAGGGGCAGCGAGGAGTGGGTGTGCTGATCCGGGGAGCGCGAGGGTCCCACAGAAGAGCTGGAGGAGAGCGATTCGCTCTGGCTCCGCACCCTGACTCCTGAGAGGGGGCTTGGGGGCTGGGAGAAGGGAGACCGTCCCCCCAGCGCCCGAGAGCCACTGGCGGAGCATGCAAACCCTGCGAGCTGAGAGGCAGCGCGTCCCAGACTGGCGGGGCTTGAGCTGTCACATCCGGGGAAGGAAGAAAATGCTCTTTGATCGAAACTTTGGTGGCACTGAAAAGTACCGTTGGAATTTGGGCCCCGTCCTCCAGCGGGGAAAGAGCAAGTCTCCTCTTCTCCGGATGGCCTGTCTCAGGGACGCTTCGCGGTCCGTTTACCGGACTTAGCGGCGCCCTGGGCAGGAGGGGCTACCGGCTTTCGGCGTGCTTGACGCGCCCGCTTCGCCGGAGGCGGAGGCGGGGCAACGGCCGTTAGCGGGCGCCCTCGGCGAGGAGCAGCGGAGGTGGATGGCTCGGCCGGGGATGGATCGGGCTTACGGCCCCGCCGATAGATGACTTTGCCCATCGCATCCAACTGCTCCTTCACCGCCTTGAACTCCTGGGTGAATTCACCGACGGTGTCGCCGAACAGGCCAGCCTGGAATATGAGCGCGTCAAGAAAGCGAACTTTGTCGACATCGCGCATATCTGCCAGGTTTAGCTAGAGGTGGCGTTCCTGGACCACAAGTGTGGACATCGTCCTCCCCAGTGCACAGGCAGCAGACTTGGTGGTCCGGAGAGCATAGTCGGTCGCCGTACGCAGCTCGTGTAACAAGCCTGGGTTAGACCCAGCCTCGTGCAGCTCGGCCAGTGCCTGCGCTTGGTAGCGCTGGTAGGTGGCCATCGCATGCAAGGCGGAAGCTGCCTGGCCCGCAGCCTTGTAAGCTCTAGCTCCGAGGGAGGCAGAAAACTTACAGGCTTTGGATGGGAGACGGGGCGGACCACGCAAAGCGGGGGCGCCACGCGGACAAAGATTGACCGCAATGGCGCGCTCCACCTGCGGGATCGCCTCATACCCCCTGGCAGCTCCACCATCCAGGGTGGTGAGGGCGGAGGCGGACGCAGCGCGGGCAGAGAAAGGTGCCCTCCAGGACTGCGTGAGCCTACTGTGCACTTCCGGGAAGAAGGGGACGAGAGGCTTCGAAGGCTTCGCCTTCTGATCCTCTACGTAACACCCATCTAGTCGGTCCGGCCGCGGGGCTGGGGGATAAACCATCTCCAACCAGACGACCGAAGCAGCCCGAGAAAGCACGGCCAACATGTCCGCTACAGGATCCGTTTTGACGGCGCTCGCTTGCCCAGAGGGGGCGAGCGGGTCCGGATCATCGTCGGACAATGAAAGCTCACCCTCCGATGCCGCGGAGGACATCTGATCTCCGGTGTCAGCGAGCGTGAGAGCTACCATCTGATTAGACGGATCACTCCCAGTACCCGAAGCTTGGATGGAGCGCTTGGAGGAGCGTCTCTCGCTGAAGCCCTCAGATCTGCCCGAGTGCCCGCTGCAGAGCAGGAGGCAACTGGGGTGGCTCGCTCTCTTACGAAAGCTAACCGCGATCTCAACTGCGCAACGGTCATGGCATCGCAGTGACGACATGAACCACCCCCGAGCACCACATTAACATGCTGGACCCCCAAACATGTAATGCAGTGATCGTGTCCATCATCCGGAGCCAGGAAACCCCCGCAACCAGAAACGCACAGTCGGAGCGCCATCCTGAAAAGGACGTGCTGCACGACTGTGTTGCTCTTTTAGGATGCTTAGCACCAATACGCACCGCTCTTGGAGGACCGGACCCAAAGGGACGCCAGGCAAGGGAGATACCCAGCTCGACCGTCTGCCGCTGCGTGGACTCGCTCTGGACCGGGATGCAATCGTTCTCTCAAAGTGGCTGTAGATCAGCAGGAGGAACCCTCATGAAGCTCGATCAGAAAAGTCTCTGAAGCGAAAAGGATAGCGTCTGCTGGCGCCAGGTGTGCTTATATACTCAGTTGATTGCATATGCCGCACACCTGCGCAGGCTTGCGCTGCCAATTCATTCTTAATTGGCCCGTTCAATACTCTTTCAGACGAGTAGCTTCTGAACCGAATCTCCTATACGTGGATTTAGAACATCAAATCCACTTATAGTGCTGGAGTTCCCCCCGAAGGGGAACTACAGTTTCTGACATACATGATCTGGTGGAACACTGTTTATTCGCTAAGGTCAGGGCTTTTTTCGGGCTTTATTAGTTTAATGATACACGCCTAGCCACCCAGATAGCAAAATATACTCGGGCCAGTTCCGGCTAGATTCTCGCCTGCCGGAGACTTACCCCTCAGAGCTCAGACTGATTACCTCTGCTGGACCTACTCCGGATGCCTGGACTCACTGCCCGATTCCAGCCCGAGTCAATCGAGCCAGATGCGGCAGCCGAGCGAGCCGGAGCTGCCGCATGCGAGCCGGGATCATCCCGCGACGCCGCGAGTAGGTTATGCGCTGCGGCCTGGAGCTGGCGCGATTGAATATATAAAACCCTCATATTTGTTAACGTTATTACATCCATTTGTGTTGATATGACAGCAAACGCATGCTGAGAAGTTCGGGGGGCGTGGTTGATTTTACATAAAGCGTTTGGTTGGAAGCTCATTTTCGCGGCTCCTCCTCTGGCTCCATCAGACAGTCCATCTGCGCATGTCAAGGCTCTAATTTCAGCAGTCTTTTGCGACAGTTTGTGCCCGTCAAGCAGGCGTTTTGCCCTCAAGGCGTTCCATAGATATATACACTAGATCAGTGGTTCCCAACCTTTTTCTTTGGGGCCCCCCCCATAAACATATACAAACACTGGAGCCGCCCCACCATATAAATACACACGCACGCACGCACACACATATGTACTGTGTATATATACATATATATATATATATATATATATATATATATATATATATATATATATATATATATATGTGTATGTATATGTATGTGTGTGTATGTGTGTGTGTGTGTGTGTGTGTTTGTGTAATATTAATATATAGTAATATGTATAGAAAATATTAATTAATCAGTTTTAACTTGTCTTGGCCTTCAATAAAACCAAAATTTAGGTAGGCTTTGTCATACTGTCTAATCTTTTTCTTCGCCTCTGAAGAATCACAGCATTTAAGTTTGTCTGCCATTTTTGTTTTGATTTTGCCTTTACGACACGTTGACAAGCAGATTGCGCGAGTGAGCAAAATGTAAATAATTATTTAAAGTTATTTATTTTAATTATTTTCACTATTATGTTGGAATTTTAAGCATGTGTTTAGATTTTTTTTTTTTTGGGCTGCTCGATTTTGGGAAAAATCATAATCACGATTATTTTGGTCATAATTCTAATCACGATTATTCAAAACCATTGCCAGTTAAAGTCAAAATTATTAGCGCTCCTGAGATTTTTTTTTTTTTTATAAATATTTCCCAAATTATGTTTAACAGAGCAAGGAATTTTAACAGTATTTCCTATAATATTTTTTCTTCTATTTGTTTTATTTTAGCTAGAATAAAGACAGGTTTAAATATTTTAAAACCAATTTAAGGTCAATATTATTAGCCCCCTTAAGCAATATATATTTTTGATTGTCTGCAGAATAAACTACCGTTATAATGACTTGCCTTATTACTCTAATTAAGCCTTTGAACTGCACTTTAATCTGAATGCTTGTATTTTGAAAAATATCTAGTAAAACATTATGTGCTGTCATTATAGCAAAGACAAAAAGAAATCAGTAATTAGAAATAAGATATCAAAACTATTATGTTCAGAAATAAGTTAATAAAATATTCTTTCCATGAAACAGAAATTGGGCAGGAAAAGGTTTGCTAATATTCAGGAGGGCAAATAATTCTGACTTCAACTGTATACATAGTTATTTTCCACCCTGCAAAGGAAAGAGAAATAAATACAATAGAATAAAAATATGAAACAAACTGTGCTTTAAGCATCTTCACTGTAAGAAAAACACTTTAGCTACAGCATTCCTTCAGTCAAGAGCAGCAAAGGTTTTCTCGTTATGTTTGTTTAATAATAATAAAAACAGGCGGCAGAAGGATTATAGCGCGCTGTATCTTTAATGGTTTCTCTTTCACGTCTTTTGATCCTCAACTCGTTTGTTTATTACACAAATGAGGGTTAATGTACATAATCACTAAACACCGCGTTTTGACACCTATTTGACCATTAAAGCGTTCACGTTAAGATGACTTTAGATGTCTGCGCTCCTCTGCTCGTCTCAGTGTGTGAATGAGAGTGAATGCTGACCGGCCGCATGCTTCTGACTGTGTGATCGTGCTGCACACACACATAAGCTCTTTCGCGCTTTTAAGAGCAACACGTGTACAACTGTGGCGAAATATGATGCAATAATCATTTATCTCGATTAATGCTTTTTTATAATCGTTTGAAACCGAAATCTAAATCGGATTTTCGATTAATTGCAAAGCCCTTTATAATAGTGGAGCATTTTTATGCCTTTTTCTACCTCAATACTTATCCTCTCCTGCGCCCCCCCTGTGAACTCTGGCGCCCCCCTTAGGGGGGCGCGGACCCCAGGTTGGGAACCACTGCACTAGATATCGCATAGGGACCCTGAGCATGCGTCAATAGCGCCGCCACATTGCTACAGTGCTCCCAGGACAAATGTCATTTAACCGCACTAGTCAAGACAGTGTTATTACATGAAGATGCGGGACTTTAGCGCTGTCTACGGGTGTAGTAACGAGCAAACAAAGAAAAAGCACAAAGGCAGAACATTTCATAGGTAATATTAAGTTTTTTTCTGTTTTTGTATGTTCTGAACTTTTGTGCTAATCAGGTAACGTTACTGAAGATAACAGTCACTTACTGCATTCACCATAAGGCAAAGCAGCTCCAACTCACACTAAACACTCGGCTTATGCTAGTTTTGTTGAATAAAATCAGCAAACAATGCAAAATAAATATGACAACGAGATGCTGCAGTGCCAGAAACTTGTATTATTGTCGGCCATTCATTCACAAACGAATCGCTCCCTCCGTCAGTATGAGAAGTGAAAGCAGTAGAGGAGCTGTGTTTCAGGACAAAGATTAGATCAAATTTAACAGGGAGGGTGAATAGTACATTTCTGTACACACAAACACAAGCTTTTTGTCAGGAATGCCCGTGCGGTCACTGATCCATCAATGCAGAAAAGTGATGTAAAATTATAATTTTCGTAATTAGAAAAAAAAATTACATACTAACATCCAGGAAAACTCCCGATCAAAGATATATATGTATATGTGTATATCTCTGGCTTTGCATGGCCACAGTCCTCCACTGTACCTTGATCCCGCATTCATTTCAAAGGAGCGCTACCCTGTAGCAAGATGGCGGCGCTATTGACGCATTCCGTCCAATAGACAACAATAGGCCAGGCGACATCTAGTGTATATATCTATGAAGGCGTTCAATGGGAAAAGGGGCTGTCGCGTCGTCCATATTTTTTACAGTCATTGGTCAGTAATAAGTGAAGCTCCTGGTGTTTGTGGAGTTGTTTAATGATCTCTGATGTTGAAAAATAACATTTTTATTGTGTAATTTGTTTCATTGTATTAATTATTATTTTATTTAGAGTTTTATTTTCAGTTGATTTCTTATTTGGTTTTGGCTGTAATTGGTGTTTTCTTTCCTTCTGTAATTCTGTTTGTTTACAGTTGTTCATCAATAATCTTATTCCTCCTTTTATTACACACCTAATTATCTCATTAACTTTATCACTGCCTGAGTGTTCAACCCCCTGTAGTGAGGACACTAGTAAAGGATTTTGCTCTGGGATTTGAGAGGTTAAATGTGTTCGATGAAAAATACAAACTGTTAAATGAATTTTTAACAGCAATACTCTGTAGACTGAATTTACGAATGTAAAATGTTCAAAACAGTAGATTACTGGCAACCACAGCTGCTGGTATTTTTCCTTAAAATCAAGAAAAAAAAAATAGCAAAATACTGTAAAGCGGTTTTTGTGTCACCATGAGGATAGTAGTGTCTATGTTCAAGTCCAAGATGAACTGAGTGTATCGGATGTTGTGCTGCATCTTCTTTTGTTTAAATGTAACTGTGTAGTTACTAATGCAGTAAAAATCTGTTTGCTAATTGTAAACACACATGAACACATTAATGCATCTAATGACTTTACTTTTTGTGCACTAAAAAGTACTACAATTTTGTGAACTGAACACTCTGACAATTTATGAAATACCGTTATTTACCATAAGTTTAAACAGTTTTATAAAACTTTCATGTTTTTTATGGAAAAATTTTGGCAACCACAGCTGCCGGTATTGTTCCTTAAATTTTACAGATATTTTACACTATAAGAGTTTGCGGTAACACTTTATAATAGCTACACACTATGAACCATTTATTAAAGAGCCCATATTATACATGAAATAGGGTCATATCTTGGTTGTAAGGGTCTCCAACAACAGTTTAATATGCATGCAAGGTCAAAAAACACTTTCATGGTCTTATAATCTGCATTTATTTTTACCTAATTATCCCAGCGATTCCCGTATGAATCGTCCAGTGATTCATTTGTTCCCAAAACCTACCTTAGCGCGAAGCTAATCTGCGCTGATTGGACCGATGACAGTCTGTCGCGATTGGTCGACAGCTTTCAGTCAGAGAGTGAAATGCCCAATAGCTAATCAGCAATATAAAAAGTAATCACAGTTCATACACGCTCGATAGTGTAGGCGTGGATTTTAGCTGACACACACACACAAAAACACACACACACACCTCCGGACGACAACGCTCCCGCTTCCGCCCGCACCCGCCAGGTTTTAGCCTGAGAACCCAACCCGTTTTCTGCCCGCCGCGCCCGATTCCGCTAGAGCAGGGGAGAACACAACCAAAAATCAACCAGCTATACAGTCCAGACAGCCAAGCTGTCTGTATAAACACACACACACAGCACCAAGCACACAAAGCTCTCTCTCTCATACGCGCGCATGCGCACTAACACACACACACACACACACACGCAAGCACCAAGCAGACACATAGGCAAAGCTCTCTCTTTCTCATTCGCATAGCAATATCCGTGATATTGCTAGACAGCCCGCTCCCGTCCCAAATTAAACCCGTTACCGACCACTCCTGTGATTTATTCTGAAATTTATTCCCGCGCCGCAGAAATCTGGCGCGGGGACAGCCGCGGGAATGCAGACCTCTACCACGGAGCTCCATAAACAAAGCAGCACACGTCGCGTTTTTAACGTGACTTTGCACGCAATAAGAGAATATAGCCAGTTAACCTGATACAGTACACACAAATCACAACTAAATACATTTGCAAGCTAGAGTCAACGAGGCAACAACTTTAATCGCACGTACTTACACTTGAGAAATGGAGGAAGAAACCCATCCTGACGTCCATCAGTAAGTTACTCTTTACTGATCCTTCCTTTAACAAACGCAGATGAAGTATTCTTTGTAGCATGTAGCTTCCAGAAGTTTCCAGTAGTTTCCAACTGCTTGGTTATAAAGCTGAGGTTTCATCTTTGGGTAGAGACTCGATATAATATCCATCTGCAGTGTGACTTCAATCGACCAGCATGTTTGTGTGCGTGTGTTTGTGTGTGTGTCTGGGTTTCTGCGTCAGAGGGCGGGGCCTCAGGTTTGAAATCTCCCAGGTTTGAGCGTGCACGTGAATAACTTGGTTTCGTTCGTACGTCATGGCGAAACACCTAATGACTCGGTATCAAGGCGACTTGTTTGAAGCACTATGAGTCGACTCTTTTATAGATGAATCAACCATTTTAAACACTGTACACTAACAGATTTAAGCCTTAACTGGATACTTCACTTCACTTAGAGCTGTGTTACACACTACATGGAAGGGCATTTTCAAAAACCCATAATATGGGCTCTTTAAGCATTAGCAAATTGTGAATTCAATGTTTGTTAAGCATTAACTCTACATTAATAAACGTTAGTAAGCAGTTTATAATTGCTGCTACAAATGCTCTATTCTTGACTTATAACCACATTTATAATGTGCCTAATAATTGTACTTTCATACTATGTTAATGATTTATTTTTCATTACTAAATAAAGTATCACATTTACAAATCAGTTATTTAAGAATAGTTGGTTGCTTTTTAAGATCATTCAGAATGAGTAAATGATCAGTAAATGATTAATAAACTATCAAAATTAACATTTATAATGATTATTATTCAGGCATATAGTAATAGTCAATTTGTATGTTAAGAAATGCTTTAATAACTCAACTTCATCCAGTTTTGTGACCTAATCTAAAGTGAGAACTATTCATGCTTTATAAATCCCCTATAAATGACAATTAAAGGTTCAGTTAAATTCTAAACAGGAAAAAAGAAAATAAACAACTTTATTCATGTCATGGTTTGTTGACGGATGGAGACAAAAAGGTGTAGGATCCAAGTGCAATTTAATGAAATCTTGCAGTAAACAGAAAAAACAAGACATCCAAAAATCAAAGTATCAAAGTAACGATAAACAAACAAAACAAAACTACGGCGAGATAAACAAGAACAAGGCTCAGGAACAACATACCAACTTTAACAAGAATTTCCAGACAAGATAGACAAACGACTCAGTAACAAGCAAGGGGTGCAGGGTGTATAAATAGTCCAGGAAATCAAATAAGAAAATGGAGACAGCTGTGTATGCAATCAGTAAGTGAAAGCCGGGTGTGTGCACGAGGGATGTATAGACTTGTAGTCTTTAGGACAACTGTAGTTCGCTTCTAGAGTTCACATGCGAACTACAGTGCCACCTAGTGGTCTATGACAGTCATGACATTTCAATCCTATCATTTGAAGATACACAACTGAAACTGTACTTCAAATGAAAAATGTATCTTTGCAACCTTATCTTAAATACAGTTAATATACAGTTTAAATATTGCTTCTTATTATATTGTTAAATTATTATATTATATTATATTATATTATATTATATTATATTATATTATATTATATTATATTATATTATATAATAAAGCATGAATAGTCCTCAACTTAGATTAGGTCACGAAACTGCAGGAAGTTGAGTTAATAAAGCATTCATTAACATGTACACTGTTAACCCTTACTGTAGATTATGCAGGAAATAACTGTAAAATAGCCAGTGTTTTGCTGTAATAAAAGGAAACAGTATTTTACTGTAAAAGGAGCAGGATTTGTATAAAATTTTGTAGTGCAAAGAATAAATTACAGTAATTTACTTTATGTACCCATTACAGATTACTGATTTATTTTACATAATTAGATTTATGTACCCACAGTTACTGTGATAATAAATGGTAAATTACTGCTCAACCATTATTACCCCATGTACTCTGATGCTTTATGTTGCTATATATATATATATATATATATATATATATATATATATATATATATATATATATATATATATATATATATATATATATATATATATACTGTTCGGTTTTGGTATGTGTATGGTCAGTATTGAGGAGAAAGTGAGACAATGCATTGATGATAAGCTAAATTTCTCTGCAGCCATTTCTGTGTTTTCTTTGGTTCCTTTTATGTTTTTAACATTGAGTATCAGGAGTCAACCAATGTCAATGTCACAGAGCTAATTAAAAGGTAAAGATATCGACGAGATGCATTTAAAGGCAAAAATATTCACACAGAGCAAACAAATTATCACAATCATTTTTATAACTTTGTTTACTTTTCTATAATTAATCTAATTTGCCTAGTTTAGCCAATAGTTAAGCTTTTAAATTGCACTTTAAGCTGAATATTAGTATTTTGCGAATTAACTAGTAAAAATGTGTTAATTAGTATAACTGCACTGTTACTCTGTAGATTGTGCAGTAAATAACTGTAAAATAGCCAGTGTTTTGCTGTAATAAAAGGAAACATTTATTATTTATCAACACATATTATTTACCTGTAAAAGGAGTAGACTTTGTATGAAATTGTGTAGTGCAAAGAATAAATTCCATAAATACTTTATGTACTCATTACAGATAGTAACTGACAATAAATAGCAAATTACTGTTCAACCATTACTGTCCCATCTTCTCTGATGGTTTATGTTGCTATTTATAGAGACGTGCATTTTAAAGGCAGAAAATAATGATCTAGTCATCACTACACACTTCCCCAGGCTGTCTTTCTTATTCTAAACACAAAGGTGTTAGAAAGAGTTTTCAGAAAATGCTGGCCCTTTAAGAGAGCCAGGTGTTGGATTTGTTTACTGCTGAGTGTGCTCTATTCTCTGTCCATCAATTCAGATGTAGAGTCTGATGTTTTAGGCTTTAACTAAGAATCTACAATGAGTAAGTAAAATGTGTTCAAATGTTTTTGAGGGTTTATAAAATAAGGCTGTGTTTTAAGTTATATTGTTGTGATCTTGAACTGTGTACTTGAAAGCTACATTGTTAGCTAGTTAGTCTCTCCTCATATAACTTCTTACATTACTTTTGTTTAAGTATATGTGTTTATTGGATATTGCATACTGCCATAATGTACAGATGTTAACAGTTGTATGTATCTTTCTGGCAACTAAGCAAAAAATTAAATTCCTTCATCTCAGTAAGGTAACTTGTGCACATCATCACAGGGAATCACAAAAACATGATACACATAGCCATCCACACACAAAAGCTCCTCTGTCAGGTCCCAGGTTGTGAGTTTGTTGCTAAGTTTTTTTCAGAGCAGTATTTCCACCTATGAATTTATATTACAAACAATAAAAAAGTTTGTTGTCATGAGATAATTATAACAATAAAAGATTGGATCCTTTGGTTTTTTGGTGTTGCCAACTTTATTTTTATTTTTTATAATTATTTTAAACTTTTATTGAGATTTGACAGTTTTTAATTATTTAAAACTTTAAAATTTAAAATAATTATGTTGTTTTTTGCTGTTCATTTGCTGATCTACCTTCCTGCAGATTTCAGTTGCTATCCATATCAAACACACCTAAACCAATTAATTAGGACCTGAACACCACTTGATAATTACAGGCAGGTGTGTTTGATATGGGTAGCAACTGAAATCTGCAGGAAGGTAAATATCCAGGAACAGGATTGAGCACCCCTGCTATATACCATGGGGGTGAAACTACAAGTTCCTGGAGAACTGCAGCGCAGCAGAGTTTAGTACCCACCCTGCTTCAACATAACCTGTAGATTTCTAACAAGCCTTAATTAGTTTGATCAGGTGTGTTTAATTAGAGTTACAGCTTAAAGTCCCGGTCACACTGCACTTTTCTCCCTATAGACTTACATTCATACGCATGTGAGTACTGCTGACCTGGAATGATAGCTCATGCAACAAATTTCATAATTCGCAGCATTGGAAAGTTCAAGCTTGGAGACCGCTGACATGCGAAATCACATCATGTGATTGCTTGATACCAATCAAACATCAAAACATGACCTCTCTGGCTTGCTTTTTCAATCTCTAATTATTTTGTTTAATACCAATACTCGCTTTGTTTAATTCCACTTCGCAGTGCAGTATGACAGAATTTTGCTTGCTGTGACCGCAGCCTCACTGTGCAGACCTGTAATATGCAAGACAATATTTATATCTGCTGATTTCTTAATTTTGTTATACTTTTTTCTGTTATTTATTTGTTTGGTGCCAAAACAATCAAATAAATTTGTCTGAATCATGTTATGCCTTCTATTTTTAAATAACAGCTAAGAATACTGATTAATTTTAGTAACACTACAATATATATGGCATACAATCAATGTGTATGCAGTATAATAGTGTGATTTGGAATACTACAATACAGTAATTAACTGTATACAGTTTCCAGTTAGTTACCACTGCTGCTCTATTACAATAATTAACTGGCAACACTGTTGCCAGCCACTCACTGTAATGGTTCAGTTACAGTAATTAAGTGGCAACACTGTTGCCAGTTACTTACTGTAACCAAACTTTTACAGTGAGTGGCTGGCAACAGTGTTGCCAGTATTCTACTGTAAAAAAAAACCCGGTAAGGTCTAACAGTGTAGTTCAGTTGTGTTTGATTAGGGTTGGAGTGCAAAACACGGCCCTCCAGGGACTAGTTTGGTGACCCCTGGACTATAAGATATTTATATTCAGATCTGTTCAGTGCTCATGTAGAATCAGCATTTGTGGCTCAACACTGCTATTATACTCTTCTGGGTCAGACACATCTGTTATCAGAGGACTGAAGCTTTTTAATGAGGGATTTTTCATACATAATTTGCCTAATTTTATACAACATTTCATACAACAAAACAGTTATTTTCCAGCTGTTTTCAGAAGTTTATGAATTGTGGTGTGATTAAAACACATTCCTAAATCCCCAGTGTAAATCAATTGACTTTTAGATGTAAAAAAATAAAATAAAAAGACACTTTTAACCTGACTTCATATGTGGTTCAGTTTTATGTGCTAAAATTACTATTGTTATTATAAAATTATTAAATTATCACTATTAGTGATCACCATATTATTGTTCAATATTATTATTATTAAATGACGTAGTGGCGCAGTGGCTCGCGCTCTCGCCACACAGCAAGAAGGCCGCTTGTTCGAGCCTCGACTGGGTCAGTTGGCATTTCTGTGTGGAGTTTGCATGTTCTCCCCATGTTTGTGGGGGTAACCGGAGCACCCGGAGGAAACCCACACAAACATGGGGAGAACATGCAAACTCCACACACAGTCCAAAAACATGTGGTACAGGTAAATTGGGTATTGGGGTAAAATTTTTCGTAGTGTATATCTGTGAATGAGAATGTATGGCTGTTTCCCAGTAATGGGTTGCAGCTGGAAGGGCATCCACAAAAAATTTGTCCAAACAAGAACAAACAGGAATACAAAAATAAGCAAATATAAAACTAGATCACCAAACATGAGGAACAAGCAAATTCCTAAGGCAGCTAAAACACAAGAGGAAAGGGTTTTTAAGGACAGAACTAAATTAACAAACGAGAAACAGCTGTAACAAATACTATAATCAGAAGAGCAAAGGACAAAACAAGCTAGTGCCCTCAAGTGTCCATAGAAGGGCACTGCAATTGGTGTGACACTGCACTGTAGAAATCTGCGCGGGACTGAATTTTTAGTCCTGTTCCCGCCAGGTTTTATTCCGCACCCGATTGCTCCCAGTGTACATCCCGCTACCATGTTTTATTCGAAAATATTTTTTAGCAACACAAGAAATCTGGTCAGGTGCAGCTGCTGACCTCTACTGCATTGTACCCTTTACCACCTTGATCTGCACCTCCAAAACATGTAACTACACCTCAAGATGATGCAGAAAGCAAGTTCTGTAATTGGTCGGTTTGGTAGCTGTAACAACTGTGGGCAGGACTGGGAGCAATGAGAGCAGAAAGAGGCTATTGGTCATACCTGCCAACACTCCTGTTTTTCCCAGGAGTCTCCGGTATTTCAGACCCATCTCCTGTTCTGTTCTGTCTCCCGGAAAACTAACCCCGGAAAAAAATTAAATAAATAACAGATGGAAAGCAAAAACATATTTTTAAAATGTTATATTTGAGCATTATCATACTAGTAGCTGTGTGTTATGGCTGTATATCAGCACTGCTGTTATTTGGCTTGAAGGCAGAGGACCAAAGGTAATAACAGCTGTGCTGATTTAAACAATATTGCACTGATACAAGAGTAATGCAGATTTTATAAAACAGTGGAGCAACACAAGTAAATAAAAAGAGACACCAGAGTGTATTAAAAACTTTTTTTTATGTGAGATAATTTCACCACAAGTTGTTAATCACTGAGCTAAAGCCTCTTACTAGATAAACAACAACAACAACAACATGTTAAATGCTTTAGAACTAGTAAAAAATGCATATCTTTTTTCCATTGAAATATGGACAGTATTGTGATGTTTCAGTGATGATCATACAGAGGACATTGTGCACTGATGCTGTTATTCAGGTTTTAATGCCATATGGAGAACAACATGATCAATCAATCCACAGATACAGGTCTGGATTTCTACATGTGGAAATTCACCAACATTATACTGCAATATGTAGAGCTACACTGTAACACTACTGTATTGTGCAGGAGATAGAAAGAGATTGACTGAGAAATGCCATGTCATTTATTCTTAAAGCACTCCTCTTTAGATCAGTCTCCTCTTCATAAAGCATTTGTTCAACAGTTAAATGGATTTCATGCTGCTTAATGTCAGATCAGTCAAATCTGTTTGCTCTGGAATAAATAACAGATAACTGAGACCAACTATTGCTGCAGGCAGAGCAAGGCACATACAGAATGTCTGCGCTATTTATCTAAAAGATGAACTCTGGCTTTTGAGGATCTCAATCTGTTCTTGTTCTTCTTCAGATTTAAAGTCAAAGCCTGAACTCAGATCAGATCCTGCAGGAGCTGCACTGACTGGAAACACAGTGACTTTGACCTGTAACACTGATCTGTCCACCAGATGGGACTTTTACTGGTACAAAAACACACAAGACTCTGAGATAAAGATGACAAGAACAAACTCCTACAGTATGAAGATTGATTCAGTGTCTGATGGAGGCCAGTACTGGTGTAGAGCTGGAAGAGGAGAACCAGTCTATTACACACAATACAGTGACGAACTGACACTCAGTGTTACAGGTGAGAGAAAACACAGTGTGTGATTCAGTATATCTGTATATCTACATTAAATCTTACACTGAATTGAAAATTTGTTTGTACAGGATTTCCTAAAGCTGTGGTGACGGTGCGGCCTGATGAACATGTGTTCAGAGGAGAAACAGTCACTCTCAGATGTGATATAAAGTGGGGAGGAAACAATGAGTGGACACACAGATGGCAAATAGAGCAAACAGACGAAGATAAACACAATAACAAATATTATAACCAGTATAACCAACATAACAACACTGTGAGCCAAACCTCAACACAAGTGTTGAAGATCAGCCGTGTTGAGGTCTTTCACCATGGTAATTACAGCTGTACAGGACAGATGGGCAATCAAAGCTCTCAGCGCAGTGATGCTGTTGCTCTGACTGTGTCTTTAGGTGAGTGTGTGTGTGTGTTCAGTATTATCAGAGTCTGTATCTGCTCCTCTATGGCTCTGTAACTCCTCATGTTTGGTTCAGATGAAGCTCAGGCAGCAGTGCGAGTGTCTCCACAGCCGTGGCTCACTGAAGGACACTCGGTGACTCTGATCTGTGAGGTTCCAGGCTCCTCTACAGGCTGGACGTTCAGCTGGTTCAGAGATGCTGATCATCTGTCAGACAGCAGCAGAGGAGCTGGAGGCTCTTACACTCTCAGTCCTGCTGCTCTACAGCACACAGGAGTTTATACGTGCAGAGCAGAGAGAGGAGAACCAGCCTATTCCTCACAGAACAGCAGCGCACAGCCACTGTGGGTCACTGGTGAGGGAAATCAGCTTTCAGCAGCTGTCAGAGCTGTTGTTGATCTCGAATGTGCCAGTAGGTTTATGTCAGTGACAGCAGCAGTATATTTGTCTGCGTTTGCTCTCTGTCTCAGGTGTTTCTGCTTCAGTGCGTCTGGTGCTCAGGCCCAGCAGAAGTCAACACTTCTCCTCTGACTCTCTCTCTCTGAGCTGTGACTCTGCTGGATGGACAGTGAGAAGATACACACACACAAACACACAAGATTGTTCAGCACAAACAGGATCTAAATGTGGAATCCAGTCTCTCAGCACATCTGACACTGGAGTTTACTGGTGTGAGTCTGAATCTGGAGAGAAACGCCATCCTCTGAACATCACTGTACATGGTGAGTCCTGTTACTAAGATCACAGCATCTACACATATTCACACCTCAATTACACACAGACATTCTATCTCATTGTTTTCTCATTCTCTTTTGTGTTTAAAGCATGTGTTGTCTATAGGGGCTCAAGAAGGTTATAAATTCTTGAGACTGCAGAGGTAAATAGTTATATATTGAGACTAAACTGTGCTGTGTTGTGTTGTGCTGTGCTGTGCTGTGTTGTGTTGTGTTGTGTTGTGCTGTGTTGTGTAGATGGTGCTGTGATTCTGGAGAGTTCTGCTGATCCTGTGATTGAGGGAGAAACTCTGACTCTACACTGTTTACATCGATCTACAATCTCCTCCATCCTTACAGCTGATTTCTATAAAGACGGATCACTGATCCAGAATCAGACAGGAGAGATGAGCATCCCTACTGTCTCAAAGTCTGATGAGGGTTTCTACTACTGTAAAACAGAGAGCAGAGAGTCACCACACAGCTGGATCTCAGTCAGAGGTTAGACTCACTGCAGTTCTGGAACTCTCTCTGGTGTTTATTGTATAAGACACTTAATTATTATATACAAGTCTGGCTCTTTGTTGTCAGTGTATTATATTAATCTCCAAATGACCTTTAATATAGCTCTATATTGTTCAGTGATGTGTTTGTGTTTCTCTTTTCCATCATCAGATTTAGCAGCTCAGATTTCTGCCTGTAAGATTGTCAGTTTTCTTCTGACTGTTTGTCCGTATCTGTCAGCGACAGTCGTGCTGCTCTTCAAGATCTACAAAGCAAGAGGTAAAACTTCTGTCTGATCCGTCTCCCAAACTCTGATTTCTCCAAACTGAACATAAGTATTTTGTGTTTATTTCACAGCTCAATCTGCTGAAGAGCAAAGTCAGATTGCTGTAGCAGAGGAATAAACTTCAGTCTGATTTGAACATGTTTAACATCTAAAGATTCTGAATGTTGATCTTCAATGCTGTTATTCCTGCAATGTTGAATTTACATCATGTAACGATTTACAACATTTCAGGAAAGAAAAAATGCACATATTTTATTAGTGTTTTATTAGTCTTTAAATGCTGAATGTATTTTGTGGTGTCTTTGTAGCTATTTAATAGTAAATGAATAGTTTTTATTTTTGTATTTTACTGGTTATGTGTTGTGAACAGTTTGTTCGTCTAGATTCTTTTGTTTACATTAGTGAGTGTAATAAAATATTCTTAATTTGATTTACATTTGTGTGATCATTTGTAAACCATCATCTAATGCATGAACAGTGTGGTCATGTTTCAGCTGTAATGAACTGATGGATTTAGAAGCTGAATTTAGTGATTCTGTCATTAAGTTCTCTCATCATACACTTGTTCCAGACCAGTTAGACTGTCTTCTGTTGTACAGAAAATTAGCTGAAGAAGCTGAAAATCTTCAGCCACTGATTTCCATTTATCTCCTTTTAACTTTTACATGTTGATGCAAAACCAATTTAATCATTCTTTGGGGAACTATGCTTCAGTGGATCTATCACACACCTTCAGTAAAACACAAATTTACTCTACAAATAATATTGTACAGATCCACTACACCAGGGTTGTCCAAACTCAGTCCTGGAGAGCTGTGTCCTGCGGAGAGTTTAGCTTCAATCTTAATCAAACACACCTGAACCAGCTAATCCAGCTCTTATTAGATATACTAGAAACGGCCTGGCAGATGTGTTGAAGCAAGTTGGAGCTAAACTCTCTAGGACACTGACCCTTCAGAACCAAGTTTGGACACCCCTGCACTATCTATTCTGAACCCATATTTTCATGTCAGCTCGATCACTAAAAGACAACAAATATCTTATATCTGTTACATTCGGATGAAAAAGTGCAGTGTTATAAAACTCTTTTAAAGACAGTATGGAGGGCTCTCAGAGGAGCATTTGATCCAGCGCTTTACATGGAGCTGGGGTACTTGGTGACGGCCTTTGTGCCCTCAGACATGGCATGTTTGGCCAGTTTCCCGGGCAGCAGCAGACGCACGGCGGTCTGGATAACCCTCGATGGGATGGTGGAGCACTTGTAGTGAGCGAAACGAGACGCCTCAACGGTTTGAAGATGTCGTTGATGAACAAGTTCATGATTCCCATCTCTTTCTAGGAGAATCCAGTGTCAGAATGAACTTTTTTTTATTGTAACAACTTTTTAACGGTACAAAAAATATACTTGATGGGAGTAAGCATTAAACAAATAATATACAAAATGTACTTTTTAAAAATCAAATAAACACATTGAAGAATTCACACAGAATTTAAAGTGATTAGGGTTTTTTTATTTAGAGAGTCTTTAATACTACTAATATATAAGCATAATTCAGTCATCAATACCTTAGAATTCAGTTTCTTATTGGTAAATTTACATTTACAAATAACTAAATAGCAAACTAATAAAATTAATTACATAAAAACAATTTTCCTCTTGACTAGGATACACAGTAAAGCCAAAAGTAAATTTTCCCACAACAGTAAAAGAGGTTTAGAACACTGTCATTTGTTATTAATACATTTTTATTATGCTTTTTTAATGTTTTAGTATGCTCAATGCCAAAACATGTGTAAAGAAGTCTCTTCATATTCATTACAAAAAATAAAATTAACATCAATTGCTGGATAAAATCTGTGGAGAAGTTTATAGGATATTTCTTTAATTTTATTTCTAACATGTATCAGTGGTAACAGCCACACTTTTTATTTTTTTCCAGAAAATCAGTTGATCCTTTAATAAAGACATCCAATAAGACTGAATATAAGGTACAGTAATGATTTCTCTTTGAAAAAGGATACGAATAGCTCTATTATTACGCTTGGTATTTACTAAAACAGGTTTTGCCAACACAAGATTTAGTAATATCAAAAGTCTAAATAACACATGGACCCCTGAAGCAATTGATCTAATAGTTGAAACTCTTGTTGGGTAGCCTAATTGAGATTTTGTAATAGGAGAGGAATTCTTTGTAAGAAAAGAGTATAGCTTATTTATTCTATAACTGACTAACTAGATTAATTTTGTTTTCAAACCATTAAAAAGAAGAGAGATTTGCGCTTGTATGAAATGTGTCTATTATTCTAGATGAAATAGCGATGAGGGGAGAAATTATGCTTATACATTAATGACCATGATATGAGCGCTTGTCTGTTGAAGGCAGATAATTTAACTGTGATTTTGTCTATATTATAATTGCACATCAAAATAAAATTAAGACCACCAATATTTGAAAAGACATGAGGGATAAAATTCCAGATAGAATTGGGGTTTTAAATGGTGTTAAATGCAATTAACCTTAAAGGTGTGGTTTATAGAGGTGAAGTCTAGGAAATTAAGACCACCATTCCCATACAAATTCATAATTAGTCTTTTTAATATTATAAGTTTGATGTTTCCATACTAAATCTAATAGCATTTTATCTAAATCTTTATTAGTGTGGTTATCGAGATATAAGCTAAAAAGGCATATATCAGTCTGGCTAATTCAGCCTTTGTAAGGAAAGCTATCCCCTTAAGAGAGGTCTCTCTGATATCTAAAAATTACAATTTTATTTTTAAGTTTTATCAATAAAAGGTTAAAATTTAGAGGACATCTCTTTAAATCAAGAAGAACCTGCTTCAGCACATTGTAGACGTAGGAAGCTCTTCTTCCTGGTCCTCTTGCGTTTCTTTCCTCCTTAACCGGCATTCTTCCTTGGTTGGTGCGGATTTAGCTACTGTAGTTAAAGTATGAAAACTAAAGGAAAATTCTTATCTGAATGTAGGTTATGCTAATTTGAGAGAGGACTAGCTGCTGATTACGATTGAGTGTTTTCATGACCCCGCCTAAAAAATGAGTTCATTGGACAAAACCTTTCTTCTTTCACAGAACAGCCAATAAAAGGCTTTATAACGTTAACCCCGCCCATCAACAGCTACCACCCGCCTGAAAGTGCACTCTCTTTCTCTTCTAGACTCTAGAATGCTTGTAATGTAATTGTATAATTGCAAAATTATAATTGTAAACTGTTCATAATTCTAACTGCTTTAAAAATGCCAAGATTGCATTGGTTTCTTTAACCATATGCTAATATATTTTAAGGCCTGATGATATGCATATTAAAACACCTGGAAACTCGTTCTTGTAATAAAAGCTTGTGTGGAATAACCAATAATATTCTGTGATATTTCGCCTTAGATGCAGAAAAAGTGTTTAAGCTTGTCTACAGGACCTAGTTGAAACCACGACCATGAGCAGTCCCTTGCAAACGTTACCGGTTACGACTTTCTACCCAACAATTCCTGTAGTTTATTGGGGCGTATCCTTCATTTTGCTATCTTTGTTTTTAAACTACTTCTAAATAAAGCATTTGCTTTATTTAAACAGCTTCGGTAAAACTTCATCTGTGAAAACCACAAAACTAATTACTAAAGCTTTTTTGAGTAGGAGAAAGAGAAGGCTACATTAGAGATGCATGCGCTTTTAAGATGTTGTTGATTGGTTATTGTCTGGTTATTGTTTCTGCGGTTGGCCAATAGCTGTGCGTCTCTTTTTTGTTTAGATTTTAGTGGCATCTCGCGGTCTGACTGCGAATTGCAACCACTGGACTCCTCCGCTCACCCCTCCCCACAGAGGAGCTACGGTGGCCCACAATGGACAGAGAAATGCCAAGCGATAAGAATTCTTTACAAAGATAAATTAAGATTTTATATTTACTTAATAATGGATACATCTTGCCCATCTTTGATTCAGTGTTCATTGACTTAAGCTATTATTTAAATGATAAGACTGTGTCAGTAAACAACCCCACAACATGTTAAACAGAAATTAATAATTTAATGGGACATTCTACCAGAAACGTGCATTATCTGTCCCTGAAATTAAAACATAAACACAGTGAATACAAAGAATTTCATCCCAAAAAAGTGTCTAAGAACGACTGATGGTTGATTTCTTTGAGTTGTTCTGTAGAGGAGGAATTTGTAATTTGGTTCTCGGATTATTTTTCTTTATTAAAAACACTTTACAAATTTACAAATTCCTTCATTGTCCTTGTCCTCAGCACACTTGAACCTACAGATTTACTAGTTTTGTTACGCTAAAAACATAGTTAGAAAAAAAATACTTCAGAAATAGCAAGTTTAAATTGTTTTAATTCACATCAGTTGATTAAAGACATGAAATCATGAATAAATTTTACAAATAAATACTATTTTACAATTGTCCCCATGTTTCTGTCAGCCATGTAACGTTTGCATAACATTTTTTAAAGGTTATGATTCAGAAAAAAAGGTAGTTTCTGTCTGCCGACTGCAAACATGAAGAGGGCGAAACTTATAGTAGAGGCATAACTTGAAGTTGTCAAGACTCACATGTCAAATATATGTTGTTGGCAAGATGGCGCTGTACCCATTACAGTTATCAACACACACCTACCCCAAGCCTAAACCCAACCATCAGAGTTATTAAAGAGCCCATATTATGGGTTTTTGAAAATTCCCCTCCATGTAGTGTGTAACACAGCTCTAAGTGAAGTGAAATATCCAGCTAAGGCTTAAATCTGTTAGTGTACAGTGTTTAAAATGGTTGATTCATCTATAAAAGAGTCGACTCATAGTGCTTTAAACGAGTCGCCTTGATACCGAGTCATTAGGTGTTTCGCCATGACGTATGAACGAAACCAAGTTATTCACGTGCACGCGCAAACCCGGGAGATTTGAACCCAGACACACACACACACACACAAACACACACACACACAAACATGCCGGTCGATTGAAGTCACACTGCAGATGGATATTATCGAGTCTCTACCCAAAGATGAAACCTCAGCATTATAGCCAAGCAGTTGGAAACTACTGGAAACTTCTGGAAACTACATGCTACAAAGAATACTTCATCTGCGTTTGTTAAAGGAAGGATCAGTAAAGAGTAATTTACTGATGGACGTCAGGATGGGTTTCTTCCTCCATTTCTCAAGTGTAAGTACGTGCGATTAAAGTTGTTTCCTCGTTGACTCAAGCTTGAAAATGTATTTAGTTGTGATTTGTTACTTGTAACTGTGTGTACTTTATCAGTTTAACTCGCTATATTCTCATATCGCATGCAAAGCCACGTTAAAAACACGACGCGTGCTGCTTTGTTTACAGTGCTCCGTGGAGGTAGGTAGTGTGTGTGCGTGCGTGTGTGCGCGCTGTTGTGTGGAGGTATGTGTGTGTGTGTGTTTGTGTGTGTGTGTGCGCACGGATTGTCTTCCGGAGATTTGTGTGTGTCTTTGTGTGTGTGTGTGTGTGTGTGTGTGTGCGCGTGCAAGGTTGAGAGAAATGTGTGTGTGTGTGTGTGTGTGTGTGTGTATGTGTGCGTGTGTGTGTGTGTGTGTGTGAAAAGAGCAGCGTGGGACAAGCTAGAAGATCTCCTCAACAGTTTTTGGAGTTTTTGCTCAATAAAATAGTTAGTCGTCTGTATTTACGTTGACCCACTGGCAGCTAAAATCCATGCCTTACACTATCGAGCGTGTATGAACTGATTACTTTTATATTGCTGATTATCTGTTGGACATTTCACTCTCTGACTGAAGGCAGTCGACCAATCGCAACAGACTGTCATTGGTCCAATCAGCGCAGATTAGCTTTGCGCTAAGGAGGGGTTTGGGAACAAATGAATCACTGGACGATTCATACAGGAGTCGCTGGGATAATTAGGTAAAAATAAATGCAGATTATAAGACCATGAAAGTGTTTTTTGACCTTGCATGCAAAGTAAACTTTTGTTGGAGACCCTTACAACCAAGATATGACCCTATTTCATGTTTAATATGGGCTCTTTAATGTCTACACCGTCCCCAAGCCTAAACCCAACCATCAGAGTTATTAACGTCTACACCTTCCCCAAGCCTAAACCCAACCATCAGAGTTATTAACGTCTACACCTTCCCCAAGCCTAAACCCAACCATCAGAGTTAATAATGTGCAGCCACAAGTTGTGGAGGCTTTCATACTTAACACACTCAACATTGTACTGTTATTTGCAGCCACAGGGGGCGATGCCAAGTAGGGAAACTGTCCTGACAAAACAGATGAAGAAGTGAGCGAGTGGAGTTGCTAAATGAATGACTAATATAATATATCAAATGAATTGATTGTGGATAAATTTGGAGAAAACTCATGAAACATTTGCTGAAAATGTTTTCTGGTAAGTATTTCCGCCATCTTGCCAACATCATCTCATTGTGACATCTCACACAGTTGAATGGGATCTTGACTGTAAGTTACGCCTCTATCTTACTTCAAGTTATGCCCCTTCATATTACGCCCCCGTCTTGCAGTCTGCAGACAGATACACTTGACTATATCTGGCAATACTGTTTGGAGACTTTCCTTTAAATGTTGTTTTGGGCAGTTTTGAAGCACAGGTCACATGTGTATCTGTGTTTAATGTTTTCTGCTTTATGACTACAGGACAAAAGTCATACAGTTTGTGTCTCGTCTGCAGATATATGTGTATCTAGAAGTGTTTGCTGCCTCATGGCATGTGGTTTGACATGTTCAAGGCCTGTTGTCACAGTGCTACTGTTTGTTTAGTTTCCAGGAACACTTTTACACAAAGTGTAACAAGTGTGAGAGTTTTGTTCCATATATTACCATGTTTGGTTTCTGATGTTTTCAGAACATTTACTGTGTTTCATTCAGACAGTCAAATCAGCAAACTCTTTTCATGCTTATGTACACAGCTGTGTATAAAGCTTCACAATTCTCAGTATATTAACCTGAATTGAACAACTTTAGACTACGGTAGAGTATGAATTGAGTGTCCTTGCATTTATTAAAGACCTTTAGGCCTGCTTTCACAGACAGGATTTAAGCTTAAGTCAATAGTAGGTCATAGTTTAGTCCCAATTTACACAAGTTGATATGATTCTTTTGGGTCTTAATGAAACGTTGATAACTTTGGTTACATTTCTCAATGGAAGTATAAATAAACCCCATTTCCTTATCAAAAACACAAAATTGAACTGTTTCAATAGAATGTTTCCGTCTCGCGCACATATAATCATTGCATATAATTTCAACACCGGCTCATTCTGAAAATGTAGTCTCTTGTATGTTTCTGGAGACCGCGAATTACGTAGCTGGAGGTACATATGGCTGCATTCATTTTTTTTAAGCAAACAATACAGGCCGGTATGACGCCGTTTCTTTTCCCACTTACCGGCTGATCGTTTACCTCCGTGTTGAAGGTTTTGCTGCCGTAACCAGTTTGTCCCATTAGCTCGTTGTGTACATCGGCGGACTTGAGACGCAGAGAGGGGTTGACCACGATGATGACGATGACTGGGTTCGAGTCTGGGGAAGAGCGGTTCCAGAAATCAGGTGAGACTAAAACAGAATCCAAAAAATAAAATAAGAGAGAGCACAACAGGGTGAGAATGTGGTAAAATCCAAAAACGCGGTAAAAATCAAACAAGGGCTTTTCTTTTTCTAGATGGCTTTTGTAAACCATCGGTTGGGTTTATGGAAGTAAGTGGGTGGGCGGGTCAATCGGTAAAATTGGTTGGGTTTAGGGAAGAGGGAGGTTGGGTCAGTCGATTGGCCCAGTCAATCATTCAGTCATTCAGTCGGTCAACAGCGGCCTCTGGTGGGTTTACGCGAGAACAGCGTGGCACTCGCGAGAGACATTTGAGATACGAAAAAGCACACACAGCGGCCTCTGAAAAAGCACACACAGCGGATTCACGAAAACAAAAACTGCAAAAATACATATTTTGCAGCCTCCAGAAACGTCCACGGGACTACGTTTCCAGGATGAGCCTGGATTCTATAATTTTGAATTGGTTGATATTAGCAATTAGCAATGTAAAATGTATTCAGACATATTAACAGTGACACTGGTGTATAAAAATGTTCAGTTGCAGTTTCTAAGGTGGTTAGTGTTTAAATCAACAATAACACACTGACAAACAGCTCTGCACATAAAGAATGATGATCTGATGCTAAACACAAGTGAACTGAAGTTGACATCTACTTACTCTTAGGGCCATTCATGTCGAAGTGTATACCATATTTGTGTTTCGTAACATCTAGTTTTGTATGAGGTGAGTTGTTAGTCCAACGCTCAACCCCCACTCTGGAGGACCAGAACATACTCGTATACAATACAGGCAATTTAGCTTACCCAATTCACCTATAGAGCATGTGTTTGGACTGTGGGGGAAACCAGAGCACCCAGTGGAAACTGACGTAAACACAAGAGAACATGCAAACTCTACACAGAAATGCCATCTGACCCAGCCGGGGCTCGAACCAGTGACCTACTTGCTGTGAGGCGACAGCACTACCCACTGCGGCAACTTTTCGCCCGAAGCTGTTCAGCCAAAATAGTATAGCGAAAAAATTTTACACACTAGCAAGTTTTCGCCTACTCTTTTAAGTACATAGCCTTCATATATAAAACAAATCATTTTCACTTCTGCCTTTTCAGAAGCTGGGCTTTTGTGTAAGGACACTAACAAACATCTACAAAAAAGAGGTAGGAGGAAGGCAGAGAGAGTGGTTTGCTTGGAGGAGGGCACATGTGATTTTTGTGTAAACTTGCACCAAATTCAAACAGGCAGTGGTGGAAAAAGTACTGAAAATCAAACTTAAGTAGAAGTAGAAGTTGATGCATTTACATGTAACTTGTAGATGTGTGTAAACGTAACATTCTGTAGTGCATTTAGTTATTGCCAAGCAGACACACAACATCAAAAGACGTTAATATTAGGTTAGATTTAGGTCGTGATGTCAGTTAACCAAAATTCAATGTCTAGCCAGTGTCTAAGGACAACAGTAATTTGATGTGCATTAACGACGTTGAATGACGGTAACATGCACACAACCTCAAGCTGTGATATCATTAGACGCTGATATTTAGTTGATTTTAGAATGGACGTTGGACATTGATGTCGACCGGATGTTGAGTTCTGATGTCAACCAGTCATGTTGATGTGTTGTGCCCGCTGGGTGTTTAAGGCCATTTCCGTCATCATACAGTAAACATCCATCATCTTCTCATCAGTGTCATGCATCTAAACAGTTTCTGGGTCAATACGTGTAAAGATTTGGAAAAAAAATTTATAATTTCAAACAGTTTGTTGCATTTATAAATCACCCATGTCTTCAGGTAGTGTCACATTCACCAGCGATCTCTAACCACCTGAGGTCGCTGGAAAACATTCTCACTCACAGAACTACAAATGTGTTTGTAAATGGACTTCAACTTCATACATGCTCTTCGCCCACACACCTGTTTCCTCATTTAGCTTGATTACTTTCGCACACCTGAGAACTTTCAAAGAGTGATTAACACACACTATTTAAGCCACACATTTACTCCTTCAGTAGGCCGAGTCTTGTTCACTGTAAAGTAGCATTACAACGCGGTTTCCTTGTCTTGTTTTCCTGTGTTTTGAACCTAGCCTTGTTTATTTAGTTATCCTTGTCTGCCGCCTGCCTTTCAACCTCTTGCTTGTTAAATTGACTACGATTCTGGATTGTCCTCACACACCTGTTTGCTCCCGTATTGACCACTGCTTGCCTGACTGTGAACAAACCTGCATATTGGATCCTACTTTCTGTGGTGGTGTTACTCCCCGTGGTTACAGGTAGTTCATTATGATGCGATTTACTTTCTGTGTGCGATTTGATTGGACAGGACAGGACTGATTTTTCGAATCCCCATAGACAGGAAAAAATAAAGTGACTGCAGGTTGAAGGAAAGTAGTGGTGTAAAAGAACCAATACTGCACTAAAAATGTACTCAAGAGAAAGTAAAATTGCACATTTATAAAACTACTCAGTAAATTACAATTTCTGACAAAAACCACTCAATTACTGGAGATTGAGTATTTGTAATTTATTACTTAACACTGCTGCAAACAGGTCATATTTTATTTTCAACTTATTTGAGCTTACAGGCACAGCACAAACCTAACTAAACACCAGAATATATACAAAAGTACAAATATAATGTAACGAATATGATGTAACCTTAAAAATACAGTGTTCATCATATAGCAAAGACACTGACCAATTTTAAACTCCTATAATTAATAAATACATCTCATGCAGTGTGTAACGCAGCTCTAAATGAATGAAAACATCCTGCAAATTTTGTGTGTTAAGTTATAGTTTCCGAGCTGAATCTGAGTCATAAAAACAAGTCATTTATAAAACAAATTCCTAGCAGGTTCAGTTTTGTCTGTTCATAAACTATATAAAACTGTCAACACTTTATAAAGTATTAGAGAACAAACATGTGCTGCATGCAGTAGACCAATCACAACAGCCCTGGTCATGCAACCAACCACCGCTGACTAGCATCACACAAAGGAGGGGTTTGGAAATATATGTGTGTCCCAAATTGCATGCTTATGCACTACTCTCCGCCATTTTGTAGAATAAATAGTGTAAATAGTACATTCACACTGAAAAATGAATAAATAAGTCCTCTAAATACCTGGATGATGCACTTATTCAGCTGTTAAAATAAAGTGTGGAATGTTGAACACTTAACACACTCAACGGCCACTGCTTTGCAATCAGCAATCAGGCCCTAATGTTGAATTACTTTATTCATTTTGGATTGTAAAAGCAAAACTTTTCTAAGAGAGTGATTATAGCACCTCCTGATGGTGAATGGCAGGTTTTAATTGATAGTTTGGTCATTGATTTCACTAATTTGGCAGCCGTCAAACATAATCAGGGAAACGGTTTAAATTTATGCTCAGCAAAAAACAACATTAGTTTTTCATTTCGGACGACACTACATACACATACTATACTGTTAAGTGTGTAAGTGCATAAATACAGAGTGCATAAGTGTACTCTATAGTTTACCATTTGGGACACAGGGTATGGTTCGTTTAGCGACTTGTTTGGGAGTCATTCAACAAATGAAATCATTAGACAATAGCTGGCTTTCCAATACGCAGTGTTAATGAACATTTTCAATTATCGCATGAGAAATGAGCAGTGAACATGCCAATCATTCATTCAAGAAGAACCAGCAACCTTCTTGCTGTAAGGCCACAGTGCTAACCACTGAGCCACCCTGACTAATAAAGTCTTTTAATCTGACGTGTTTTTACTCTCGCTTAATTGAGATTTGGACTTAAAAGAGTTCATGCAAATATTGGGAGACGGAAACGCATTTGTCAAATAAACTCACATGATTTTCATAAGCCTCATCTGTGCAGTCTTGAGGTGTTTATAACTTCACTATTAAACACCATAGTGCCATTTCATTCAATTCATCCTTCTAGACTAATGAACCGGTACATTCTGCTTCCTTGATAGTTTCTTTTCTAAAAGACTTTAGAGATGCAAAATTATAACCCATCCTCCTCCAACTTCTCTGTGTGCCAACTTCCTGTTTGTTTGCACTGCAGTTTCTTAAAGTTATAATTGGGCTATAGGGTTGGGTTTTGCACCTCTATATAAGCTGAAGGGTATTTTCATTCAGTGTCGTTTTCTCGAGTTTCTTCTTGTGAAAGTCTAAAATTAGCCAAAACCTTTCAGAGGCCAGGAGTGTGACAGCACGAACATTCATACAGCAACGCAGATCATTTACATTTCCACATGTCCTCCTGTCTTCCTCCAGCTCATAACTGAAGTCCTGTTCTTCCCTCATGATTTCTGACTACTGAAATGATTGTATTGGGAAAATGCACGATCAGTTTAAGAGGCCTGAATGGTTTAAGTTTGAGCTGATAAATGTGGTTTGACTTCTGGTCTCTGATCAGTGGTTTAACCTTGTAGAGGGAAACAGGTTTGGTTTTCTGCATCTTTAGTTTCATAAACCCCAAACTATAACCACAACAGCAAAGGTTCACATGAACAATTTTATAGACTTCCCTTATTATCCATCCATCTGTCTTTTCAGGAAGGCCTGAATGAAGCAGCACTTCTCACTTCTAAAATTATATCATGTTCATTTTTTAAAGAAGTAAAACTTTAAATCTACGTAATGAAAATAAAGCTGCAGATCTGTTTTAATCCTGTCACAAATGAACAGATGAACACAGGTTTTCCTTTTTCAGTTTTGCTGCTCTTTTTGCCTTTTATTGTGTTTTATTTTCTTATTTTTTATTGTTATGAAAGCTTTATTCATCACAGTTGACACCTAAATACTGTAGTGCAGAAACAGTTAACAGTGCATGTGTATACTGCATAACTTTTACACTTGTTTAAGATAAAAAATGTGTCTGCGTGAACTTAACACATTGTGTGCATACAGCATAGCATTCTGTAAAAACAAAAGTATCATCTGACCTTAAATGTGGTATTGGATGCTCATTAAACACAATTTCATGATTTTTTAGAGTATAATGAAAAGTCTCTATACTTATTTTTGTTAAATTTCTCATTGGTAGTTTACATAAACAACTTTTTATCCTGTCAGAAACACCTCAGTTCACAGCGACTCTTGTCTCTTTAAATGCAAATGAGCTGCTGCTCACCCCGCCCCCTCTGAGGCTGCATCAGGAATCTAACGATCTCAGTTTTTTGTTTTTTTAGACTTTTGTTTGTATGACTGACATGATTAGTTTTGTATAGTTGAATATGATGTATTACTGCTTGATATTGCAGCCTGCCATTATCAATGTAAGAAGTATTCAAACAAACGCCTACATGTGAAAAGTGTCTGCTGGACTTTACAGATGCTCAGCTGCAGAGTCTGTGCTGGCTAGTGTGAAGTCACAGCACCACAATGACAAACACACCAACACACATTTTTTACACACTTTCATTTTGAACTGAAGCTGGAATTGGAGAAAAAAGCCCAAATGGAACAAACACACATTAACTGTGTGTAATATGTGTAATGTTGAACTTCACACACTCAAGGGTCGCAGTTTTGCTAAAGTAGCGAAAGAGGCTGAACTATTGAGCGCTAATGTTTATTTTGGATTTTGCAAGGATTATTCTCTTATGAAAGAGATTATTTACATTTACATTTAGTCATTTAGCAGACGCTTTTATCCAAAGCGACTTACAAATGAGGACAAGGAAGCAATTTACACAACTAAGAGCAACAATGAATAAGTGCTATAGGCAAGTTTCAGGTCTGTAAAGTCTAAGAAGGGAAGTATTAGTAATATTAGTTTTTTTTTTTGGTACAGTTAGTGTGATATTCAGAGAGGCAATTGCAGATTAGGAAGTGAAGTGGAGACTAAATAGTTGAGTTTTTAGTCGTTTCTTGAAAGTAGCGAGGGACTCTGCTGTTCTGATGCAGTTAGGGAGTTCATTCCACCAACTGGGCAGATTGAGCGTGAGCGAACGTGATTTCTTCCCTCTTTGGGATGGAACCACGAGGCGACGTTCATTCACAGAACGCAAGTTTCTGGAGAGGACATAAATCTGCAGAAGCGAGAGCAGATAAGGAGGAGCAAGGCCAGAAGTCACTTTGTAGGCAAACATCAGAGCTTTGAATTTGATGCGAGCAGCAACTGGCAGCCAGTGCAAACGGACTAGCAGCGGAGTGACATGTGCTCGTTTAGGTTCATTGAAGACCACTCGTGCTGCTGCGTTCTGAAGCAGTTGAAGAGGCTTGATAGAGTTAGCTGGAGGCCCAGCTAGTAGAGAGTTGCAGTAATCCAGTTTGGAGAGAACAAGAGCTTGAACAAGGAGTTGAGCTGCATGTTCAGCACCTTTTATTTAAAAGATTATAGCACCTTTTTGTGGTAAATGCAGTTAATACTCATCGCAGGTATTATTTGATAGTTTGGTCATTTATTTAACACATTTGGCAATCGTCAAACTTCATCTTTTTTTTTTTTATTTTACATATGGAGTGATTGTAAGAAAGAGCTGAATGCAAATATGCCAAAATGGTGCAAGTGTTATTTGAAGTGTCAGAGGACTGAAAGAGTGTGTTTTCTACAGGTGGTTTGTCAAGCCCACTCACCTGTGTGGGGCACAAGCAGAATTACACAATGTTTTGTTGTGTGATGTGGTGGCTTTCTCCTGTTAAACACAAAAGTAGATATTTCAAAAAATGTTTGAAACCTGTAAGCATTGACTTCCAGTATTTGTATTTTCTATATAGATTTCAATCGCTGTAGGTTTTTAACTTTCTACAACAAAATTTATTTTTTATTTTCAACAGAAGAATTAAACCCATGCAGGTTTGTAAAGACTTGAGAGTGAGTAAACAGCAAGTAAACTTTCTTTATTTTGTGGTTTGAATGGACTGTCCCTTTAAGTGAAGTTTATTCATAAACTAATATCGAGAGGAGCACGTGATTATGATTGAACACGGCTGGTTCTGCATCAGCATGCTTGATCCACCAATCAGGCCATTCCTAACCACTATAAAGAGCCAGGGTTTTCTCAACTACAGTCATCTTCGATTTGAAGAATCCCCCCTTCCACCCCTACCTTTTTAAGTTTCCCTCCATAGGGCAGCACGGTGGCCCAGTGACTAGCACTGTCGCCTCACAGCAAGAACGTCACCGGTTCTAGTTCCTTAACAGGCCGGTGGTCGTTTCTGTGTGTAGTTTGCATGTTCTTCCCGTGCTTGCGTGGGTTTTCCCCGGGTTCTCCGGTCTCCTCCCACATTCCAAAAACATGTACAACAAGTTAATCGTTAAATCTAAATTTCAATACAGGTAATCTAATAATGCAGCATATCTTTTAATAGCCTTCAAACTTAATCTTTAGCTATTATAAAAAGGGGAGTTGTCGAGATCTACCTGAGCTCGAGGCTTCCCTCTCTACCTCCAAACGGGAGGGAGCCCAGGGCTCAAGAACCTTCGAGCTCAGGGCTCTCTCCCGGGACAGCATGCCAAACTTGCTTATAATCAATCATCAGCTAAGTGTGAACTCTTGAAGTCAAAATAAGCTGATATGAGCCTAACAACAATGGCTGAAAGTAAACAATACAGAAACTGAGGGTCTCCTCACAGTCTGGCTGAAATGAAAGTGAAATCTACAGCAGAATAATTCATAGCAGATGGTCTTGCATTAGTAGTTCAGCCTTTTCCTCCTCCACCTTCAGGGTTTTGTCTCCTCCTCTCACTTCTTGTCTAAGTTTGAAACGACTGTTTAAACACAGGAAGTGTCTGTCTGAAAACACTAAACACTGTTAATGCAGTCTATTAGTGCGACAGGATGGGCCCCAGCGCACTGCCTCTCATCATCTGTGAGTATTTGATTATTATACACACTATCATCTGTTTTTAATTCAATTGTTTTCAGCTGAAGATAAAAAAACAATTGTCTATGTGTAGAAGAGTGTTTGTATTCTTGTAATCTATTGTTTTGCTGCTCATTGTGTTGTTTATTGTTCAGATTTTGTGTAATTGTGCGTAGTGTGTTGATCAGATGCAAAGGTTTAGAAATGTGACAGATGAAGGACTTATGTGCATGCATGCGGTGTGTGTGTGTGTGTGTGTGTGTGTGTGTGTGTTGTATATGGGCTTGAATCATTGAATGAATTCTCCATCAGAGGTGAAGAGATTTTGAGTCACTGATAAACAGATTACAGTTTTAATCATCACATTATTTTTAATTAATTAACAAGAAGTGGTTCTCCATTTATAAAGTGGCTCTAAGACCTATTTGGACACTTAGATTGCACTTAGATTTCATTGTGTTTAACTGTGCCACACCAAGCGATATTTGCCAGCAAGTCATGTTCGTGCCTTTCTCAGAACTAAGTTCTCCTTTCACACTTATTTCTATGACTCGGTGTTATTTTTGAGGCTGCATGCAGTCATTTATCCATGCATTCACACGTTTAGAGGCATCTTCACACATTTTCTATTTGAGCTCTCAGCAGATTCAGAAAAAAGCTCCACTAATGAACCAAACTCTAGCAGCATTACTTTAAGCCCTTTTAAGGTCCCCTGAGCGTCTGAACAGCAGAAACACTGAGGACACTTGCAGATCTTCTGTATTTGCTTTGCAGCCTGATGATCTCATGAGGAAACGTGACTATATTACGTATTGTCAGTTTGGTTGCTAATTCATACAAGTTCAGTCAAATTAAAATGTGCGATTTTAAAAAGGAGGTGTGGCACCCAACTCATTCGCATCGGGAGATGATCAAATCGTGCTAAATTGTACAAATTTATTCTAAATCAAAAAATATGAATTGCAGTGAGATTGTGTCCTCTTTACTCCAGCTGAACCGGATTTTCTAAATTTAAATTATGTCAAAAAATAATAATAATTAAACCCCTGCATGTCCAAATAATGTGTGCAGCCTCTGCAGTGTTGGCTGATCATGCCTTCACCAAACAGGAAGTGAGGCTTTGTGTTTGTGAAACACTTTGGCCTATTTTGGTTAAGAGCTCTGTAGCTTGTTTTATTCTCATGAAGAATGTATTAACAGTCTTTGTAATGTTAGCAGTTACTTCTAATGCATATACATATAAAATCAGAATTATTAGCCCCCCTGAATAATTAGACCGCTTGTTTATTTTTTCACTAATTTCTGTTTCACGTAGAGAAGATTTCTTCAACACATTTCTAATCGCAATAGTTTTACTAACTCATCTCTAATAACTGATTTATTTTTATCTTTGCCATAATGACAGTAAATAATATTTGACTAGATATTCTATAGGACTCTTCTATACAGCTTAAAGTGACATTTAAAGGCTTAACTAGGTTAATTAGGTTAACTAGGCAGGTTAGGTTAATTAGACAAGTTATTGTATAATGATGGTTTGTTCTGTAGACTATCAAGAAAAAAAATAGCTTAAAGGGGCTAATAATTTTGTCCTTAAAATGGTGTTTAAAAAATGTAAAACTGCTTTTATTCTTGCCGAAATAAAACAAACAAGAAATTCTTCAGAAGAAAAAATATTATCAGACATACTGTGAAAATTTCCTGAATCTGTTAAACATCATTTGGAAAATATTTTAAAAAGAAGAAAAAAATTCAAAGGGGGCAAATAAGTCTGACTTCAACTGTATGTGTTAATGTATACAGTATATGTGTTGAGTGTCTTACTGTTTATTTGTATGTACTGTGATTATAATAATGTCATAATGATATATGTTGAGGATGTTATGTTGTATACGTATTCTTAATAGTATCTTTATTTTTATAATACAGCAAATGCTAGTGAAGCTTTACAGAAATTCACAAGAATATTATCATGACATATGTTGTGACCTGTTTATTTTTGCTGTGCAGTGCTTATTTTTATGCAATGACATCATGGCCTTTTTAACATTAAGCCATATTGCAATTTAAGGTCATTTTTCAAAGTATTTTTATGCCATCACAGGTGCTTATGACTTTGTTATATCTGATACAACTAAATGTGACTTTTTTTAAGGATCCATGTTTTTTGTTAGCTGGACAATTTCTGGTCAAAGCTGGGCTATTTTCTCCTAATAGCATGTGCTGGGCGCTTTTCTATAGGATGCTAATATGATCTGGCAAATTTCCTTAGACTTGTACAATGAATGAATTAATGCAAGCTAAACTAGTAATAATAATGGCCATATGCCTTCTTGTATAAGTACATATTAAATAATTATTGGGCGGTTCGGTGGCGCAGTGCTTAACACTGTCGCCTTACAGCAAAAAAGTCACTGGTTCGAGCCTCGGCTTGGTCAGTTAGCATTTCTGTAAGTAGTTGCTCTGGTTTCCCCCACAGTCCAAACACATGCGCTATAGGATAATTGGGTAAGCTAAATTGTCCATAGTGTATGTGTGTGAATAAGAGTGTATGGGTGTTTCCCAGTAATGGTTTGCAGCTGGAAGGGCACTAGCTGTGTAAATCATATGCTGGATAAACTGCCGGTTCATTCTGCTGTGGTGACCCCAGATTAATAATGGGACCAAGCGGAAAAGATAATTAATGAATTAATAATTTAAATAGTTACTTACAGACAATCGCTTTTACTAAGGAGAGTTGAAGGATATTGTACATGAGGAATGTTCAGTATGGAATAAAAACACCAGTAACAGACAACAGCATCATTAGCTAGTTATTTTATTTGTGGTGTATTGAATATTACACAGGGCCAGTATTGTGGTAAGAAGAGTGATATGGATGCCATTAAACCACCTGGTCTTTGCTGTTTTGTGGAAAGGTTTTTCTCTTACATTTTAAAAAGTTTTCAAAATAAATTAGCATTTACACACATGTGCAAAAACTTCCTATATAAAAGGCTGTATTGAGTATGCCAGGCCAGCAGTTGTAGCTGTCATCTTGTTAGTGAACACTACCTATCAATGAGAATTAACTCTTGTGGGTCGGAGTTTGTGGGCTTGTTCTGTTTGCTGATTTGTATTTAGAATTTGCCGTTTGTATGATGCATCTCCAATGTTGGTTGTAATATTGGTGAAGTAAATCCACACTTTGATTTTATAGAATTTTATTAAACATCATACGGTGTTGACAATAAAGAAATTTTATAAAACATGCAAGCTTTATAGAGAAAATTATATTGCATGTTTTTTAAATGTTGCTTTTGATCAAATAAAAGTTTATTTTCATAAATAATAAATAAAATAATAAAATATTTTTGTTTAAATAATTATATTATAATATTTTGTTTGTTTTTTTGTTTTTTTGGCGCACTGCCTTAGATGCAATGAGAAGACTATTAGTGCAATCTAATTTTGATAAAGTGAATGATGAGTCAAAACACACTTATAAACACCTTCAGTTGAAATTTGGCAATTTGCAGTTTTGAATTGATAAAAATGCTTAATTTTTGTTCTTCTCTTTTAGTTCTGATGTCCTTCACTCATTCAGAACAAGATCAAAACACAGGTACTGTTCAGCTACACAATAGATCAGAAACTTCAACTGAAACAGGTACTGTGCAGTTCAATGTTTTATATGGATCACATCAGAATCCTCATTCTCTTTGCTGGTGGTTTTTGTCCATAATTTGCTTTCTGGGTTTTCACTGTCGTGTTTGTTTCTGCAATAAATGAACAAACACTCCATCATGCAGTTATAAAATATAACAGAGACAGATTACTTTTAAAATATCACAGACCATGTTTAAACCAGCAGTAGCTTTACATTTAACCATCTAGCAGATGCTTTTATCCAATGTGACTTATAAAAAGGAGGCATTTTGTGATGTTTTATAAACAAATTTCGGTAGGAGCACGATCAGTCTTTGACGAGCCTAATACATGACACACACAATCATTCTCCAATCAGCTTAAGAGCAAACTCCTATAAATAGTCAAACATGTCATCCCTCCATTTTCTTTTGACTTCAGCGTCCCTCCACCACCCCAAATCCACTCTATTAAACCTGATACCTATTTAAATCTGAGGGTGGAGCGTTGTGGAGCCGGGCTAGACAATGCTCTCAGATGCTATCTCACTTTATTCTAACAAGAGGAGTAACATGAGTTAGGGTGTCTTCCCGAGCTCAGAGCCCTCTCCCTGGACAGCACGCCAAATACGCATATTCTGTTCAGTCAAATATCTGTGAGTGTGAACTCGTGAAGCAGTTCATTGTAAAAGGCAAGTACTTGCAAATAATATGATTATTAGATTATCAGACCTATGAGCACCAGTAAATCTCTCTGTGGTGAGTGACAATTACTGTGATAATGGTACTGAACTCTGCTTTGTTTATGCTTTGTCTGTGCACATCAGAAGTTCTAGTTTCCCTTTGTTGAACGAGAAAACAGAAACTGTCCTCAATGGTATGGAAAGACACATCCTCTTGCACAGGCAAAGAACGTAGCTCTTGTTCCAGTCTGTTTGATGTGTTCTTGCTTTTTGGTCCTGACATGATCCAACACAAGGCGAGAAAACAGTTGGGGTTCTTTAGTAGTTGTTTAGGGTCAGCTTTGTGTGTGTCCCGGCCTTTAGACAGCAAAGCTTTTTTACAGTTTGTGAAGTGTATTTCCATTTGCAATTGTGGTTTCTTCGAGACTTTGGGATGGTCGTTGTGGGAAACAGCCTGCTTGATTTAGTGGTTTTTTATTATTATTAGCTAATACGGAGGTGGTGGATGAGGACAGATCAGGGTGTTGAATGTCCTGAAGAGTTTGCGAGTGCCTGAAGTGGTATATAAAGTTTTGGCAGTAAGCAGCTGGGTGGCAAATTAAATGAATTAGGATTGATACTAGGGCTGCACAATATATCGTTTCAACATCGATATCGCAATGTGCGCATCCGCAATAGACAAATCGCAAAGATATGCAATGTCCAATCTGAATAGTAATTGAGCAGAAGCTACAGAATTGTATTTAATCAATGTATTTATATGTAATTTATATGATTTTTGCAGAAAAAAATATGACTTGATCAGTCCAAATATTTAGATTTTATAGCAAAAACAAGATAATTTTATATACGCCCCCGGCAGATCCTTTCACTGAAAAAAAGCGAAATCTCTTCATTTTTACTTATTTCTCCTGACGGTGAAACTAAACAATATTTTTACTTGGTCTAAGAACTGTTTTGATATTTGGACAAGAAACAAGACAAAACAAAGTAATAAATGCATTATTTTGCATTGTGATTATTCAATTTCTGTAATCGAATACTTTTAGACTCCCCAGAAAACCATCAAATAGAGCTGTTGTCTTCTGAAACAATATTCATATAGCAATATTTATTGCAGAAAAATTAAATATCGCAATATCAAATTTCTCCATTATCGTGCAGCCCTATTTTATACTGGGGGTCTTTGGATTTTTGCCATGTTTTCTCTGCTGTCATGTGTGCTGTTTGGTGTACTGTTTACAACAAGAGATGAATGTTACAATGAGGTGAATGTTAGGTGAATGTTACAATGGAGGAGAAGTGGGTGAATGAAACGGAGGGCAAATGGCATCTAAAATAAACTGTTGGAAGGATGACTCTTTTATTGTGGGAAGCATTAAGTCAAATATATTGCTGAAGTGATCCAAAGTGTGCAATTGTTTAACTACAGGCCTGGATTGGCCAATCGGGAGGACCGGGAGAGTTCCCGGTAGGGCCGGTCCATTTTTTGGCCGCGAGGGCCGATGTTTCTAGCTGCTTGCACTCTCAACAGTCGCACTATTTTTCATTTATTTATTTATTTGACCATAGCCTCACTCTTTTTATTCATTATTTTGCCGCAGCTCCGCTCTTCTTATTTTTTGCCTCGCAGCCCCGTGTGCAAAATGCAGCCTGCAGGTTAATTATGAGGTAACTGTCATTCTGGCCACACAAGCGTAACAGTGTTACGACGTCGTCCCTCACCTGAGCAATTTTTTTTTATTGTTAAGACTTATAAAACTGTAATGTTGTTAAACATTTGAAGTTTTAAAGCAGCTGTTTTCTTGAAAAAGACGTGATAGTGTAATTAGAAACTGAATTGGAAATGACCTTATTTTAAAGGTTCAGGACACACTGGAGAACTTTTTTTTATATATTAACAGATTTGTGTGTGAGCATCAGTTAAGACAATGTTTGCACCTGTCAGCTTTAATTGTGGGGAAAACTGGATAGTTTTGAGCTTTTGTCAGCTAATTTCAGCTTCCGGGTTTAAAATGATTTTTGGGGAGGGTTCAAAATCGGCGACATAGCGAAGTACCGCAAGTGCAATGATGACGCGTCGGTTTCTCATTATTATTCAAAGCGGAGTTTCCTTATCCTATGAGAAGAGCTGGCTGCTTAATTATTCATGACAGCACGACAGCACGTGCTTTCCGAAGGCAAGGCAGACGCAGACCTGCGCCAAGCTCAAGCTGTGAGAAACGGACCCATGGCACGCGGTAGCCGTTTATGAAGGCTCATATGTGTTTGTTTCCATGATTCACGGGGTTTGTTGCATGTTTTTCCCCGCGATCCTGTCAGGGCCGATCATACAGCAAAGCTGGAATGCAGGGCATTAAATTACTGTGTATTTCTTTGCATTTTAACTTTGTGAACTATAAACTCACGCGTCTCCTCACGGTTTGTCTCAATTTGTGAGCTAGCTGACATCAACAGTTGTTCGCTCCCCTTTTTCCCCTGCTGGCCACGCCCACTCCTGCCCTATGCTTGAGGAGCTCCACGCCCATTAATCATGCATCTTTTGAAAAAATTCTGAAGTAGACTTTAACCGAAAGTGGGGGGTGTCATGGCCCTTTAATATAGTCAGTCATGAATTGAGGTGGGCCGGTCTAATGCTTGAAACTCCAGGGCTGAAAAGGAGTCCCACTCCGGCCCTGTATCAACCTCTATCACTTGATCAATAAAAAGGCAGACACAAGTGCACTGTTGAATCTATTAAAACTGATAAACATGTGTAAAAGTTTAGAAAAAAAGTATAAATGTCACACATTAACTTTGATTATAAAATGGTTATACAGTGTGACAAAAGAAGCTAAAGTTACTTGGTGAATTACATGCTATGCAGAAATAACAATCATTTAAATAACAGAGTTGGACATTTCAACACTGACCGATAAACCCGTTTGGATGAGACCACGAGTCCACGACAAGTTCACAATGCTCTGCGTTGTCTGGTGAAGCGAGTTGGCGTTGTATACGAGTCTAGTGACTCAGTTTGGTTCTAGAAATCGGCTCACTTAAGTGAATTGTTAGAGTCTGATCCCACCCGAAACCGATTGACTTTTTATATGATAACCAACATGATTGATTAGCATTTTGCTATAACTCAGGCACACGCATTTACACTGTATACTAATTACATGTTGATGACTATAAGCTTTTAAACATGTGCGATGAAAAAGATCTCCGATCTCTCAGCGAACAGTTCAATCCAAAGACGGGTCAATCCGATTCAATCGCACACTGAACAGAACCAATACAATAATCAAATATTGCTCTAAATGTACCATGAAATAAAGTTGTAACGGCTGTTCATGCGAGAATTTAGTTGTTTAAAACTCAAATTCGCTGTTTATTTATAAATATTGTGCGTATTTTTAAATGTCCTTTGACAATTGCTGAGATGTCCACCTCCAGGTCAAGACGGGCGCTCATCACTCGTGTACCCAGCGAGGGCAGCTGGTCCTCGGCTAAACATACTGACTTGTGTGCCCCTGGCTATTTTAAAAATGCTCATTTTAATCACTTTGGATTTAATTAATATTATCTCTTGCTGAAAATATTTAAAAATAACAGCTAAATTCTTATAATAAAATAGATTAGATTTTATTACAGACATTTTTTATTAATTTCAAAGCAAAAAAAAAGCCCTAAAATCAGGAAATTAATTTTATTAAATAAAGTGTACATATTAATATTAATGTAATCTACAAGGCCACAAAATGACTTTTTACAGTGTAGGTGGCAGTAGTGTGCTGTATGAAGTCAAGTGCTTTTACTAAGGAGAGGTGTGGGGTTCTTTGTTTCTGAGGAATGCTCCATTTTAGGGCTGGGCGATATGGCAAAAATGTAATCTTGATAAATTATTTTCCATATTGAAATATATATATATATTTCGATATCAGTTGTTAATGCTTCTATATTGAAAAGATTACCCTAACAATGACTGACAAATATTAGAGGGTCCACTTAACCAATTTCAGTGGACGATAATATTCGGTGGCCGAAAATTCGGTGCATCTCTAATATCAACACACTTCTAGATTCCCATTGTTGCACAAATCTGCGTTATTGGCTCTTGTATCAATATAGAGTAAATAAATCCAGAACTAATCATTGCTAATGCCATAAATTTTATTGATTCAAAATAATATTGTTTATCAGCGCAGCCCTTCTCTATCTGAGATAAGGAAGCCATCAATATTAGTTCACAATTCCTGTGACATTATAATCTGTGATAAAGTTAGATGCTGAACCAGAGTTGAATGGCAGTAAAAGCACACAAACACATGTAAACACCTTCAGTTGAAATATGGTAAGAGCATAGTTTTGAATTAATGAGCTGGCCTTGTTTCTGTTCTACTGTTTAAAGATCTGATTTCCGTGCCTGATTCAGGATCCAGTACTGATGGAAGTCCAGGTCAGAACCCTGAAGCAGGAACTTCAGCTGAAACAGGTACTGTGTTACAATGTTTTACAGCTACAACATGGATCTCACCAGGATCCTCATACATTTTGCTGGTGGTTTATGTCCATAATTTGCTGTTGTTTTTTGTTTTTTTTGTAAATTGTGAACAAACACACCGTCAGGCAGTTATATGCATAACATTTATCTTCATAAGACAAACGTGGTTTTATCAGCCATTTATTGTACAGCCTTTGCAGCCATTGTTTTAAATATAAAACAGATGCATTTCATTTCAGTTAAAATAAATAAATAATGTATTTATAAGTGATGTAAAACTAATTAAATAAAAACAGAGGATTAACAGGTTCTGTGTCATTACTTGCATTAGAATTACACAGATTATAAAAAAAAATAAATAAAGAAAAAACATAGGGCAGTGCTTGGTTTTATCAGTTACTTTTTGTTTTTGGTTGTATTTTAAGATGTCAGTGTTAAATTCTGGATCTTTAATCCTAAAAATGTTAGCCTTTAAAATATATTTTTGTAGGTCTTAAAAAGTTTCAAATATAGCTTATTTTTTTCTATGTCCATGTAAAGTTATCAGACCAATGCCTGTCTAATCACCAACTATCCATCTTAAAACAAAGATGTTTATTAATTAACTCTATTTTCCACTGTGGTTTAATTATCTGCATTATTTTTAAATTTGTTAAATGTTCTCTGTATTTATAACTATTTGGGAAGAACCTGAACAGATTGTTTTGCATACTTTTAGCTTAGTAAAAGCTGTCATTATATTTGAAAAGAAACATTGTTGAAAAAATGAGTTTGCTTGTTTCAACACATTATTTAAAATATGTGGCTAAGATATATATACATACACATACATATATTGATGAGGCAAGTAAAAATCTTCTCCATTGGCCCATGAGAAATAAATTCTTTGCATTTTAGCCCTGTGTTAGATGCAACTTGATGAAACCTGCAGAAACCCTGAAGTTGTGAAAGAAAAATATCTTATTATTCAGAATTTAATTTCTCATGTATGACCCCTTTAAACTGAATGTGAGTTTGCACTTTGCATTTGATTGTAAGAAAAGCACTGTTGAAATGGTCTAAATGTTTTGAAAGCGGTGGTTTGTGGTTTATAACTTGATATTCTGTCATTGTTACCTTGGCAATTTTAGATGACCGACATCAAAGTGTACTTTAGTGGACCGTACACCCACATCAAAGTGTACTCAGACACAGTTATGTGCTTCATCTAAGCTTTTCACTCATCTCAGAACACATGCTGCTGATGATGTGACAATAAAAGTTATGTGATAAGAACAGAAAAGGACTTGAGTGACACTTTAAGGCTGTTAACAACTGGTCATTTCATATGTTTTTTTTTTTTCTGATGACCATAATATGGGCAGGCTTAAATGCCCTCCAAAATGCATTCGAGATGGACTGCAGGACGTATTCCAGAAAGAAACTGTACAGGTCTAAATGGTTGTTGAAACCACATATGTAAATTTTGCTCCTCTCAGAATAAATAAACGTGAGAGCACACAATACAAGCGCAATTGCATAATTCACAAAAGGTGATTGTCCTGTCTATCTTGTCAGTAAAGCTGGTGTGAGAACACAATGTGATTCTTGCATTCAGAGTAGACAACAGTCTGTCAGTGAGTGACTGAGTGGGCGGAGTCTCTGCTCAGGAGGCGTTTTTATGCAAATACAGTGCTCAGCATAAAGTACACCCCTCACAAATCATTCATTCATTTTATTTTCGGCTTTTTTCCTTTATTAATCTGGGGTCACCACAACGGAAAGAACCGGCAACTTATCCAGCATATGTTTAGCAGCGGATGCCCTTCCAGCCTCAACACATTTCTGATCAATGTCATTAAAATACTAGCCACAAAAAACTGAAACCATACAGAGAGCTTCTTCTCAGTTTTCATTTTTAGTCCAAAATGAGTTAGATTGTCATAATTTTACATTTAATATATATATATATATATATATATATATATATATATATATATATATATATATATATATATATATATATATATATATATATATATATTAAATGTAAAAACAAAAAAAAAACAAAAAAAAAAATATATATATATATATATATATATATATATATATATATATATATATATATATATATATATATATATATATATATATATATATATATATATATATATATATATATATATATATATATATATATAGTGTGTGTGTGTGTGTGTGTGTTATGAAATAATCCACTCCTTGGGGTATAGTTTATTCAAAACTGATTCACAATCAAAGCGATTTTCCCCTATTAAAATTAATTAAGTTAATAGCTGTGAACTTGGTGCTGTGTTTTCAATATTTAATTTTATGGTCAGTGAAGTCAGTGAAGCCTGTAATGAAGGTATTATCATGCTGTTATTATAGTGTTATCAACTACTTTAATTGTATTTTAAATATCTGAATACAGAAACATTTACATTGTGCAGTAATAAATTGATAGTGACAATAGTATTTTATAATCAATTAAACATTTTCAATTCAAAAACACAGAGATAGCTATACAGATTCTCTGTATTCTGACTAATAAACTCTTTAATTAAATAAAAAAAAAATACTTTATGATGGCACTTGGTTCTCTCCATCAGTTTTCGTTGGGATTTGAGATGTCAAAGGGTTTATGATAATTTTTAAAAGACTTATTTAAACACAAGCATCTATTGCTCATGAGGAACTTTATTGATTAATTTTAAGAACCTTATTTATATAAATTTTATTTAATATTTGATTTTTGATGCAGTTGCTTTCAGACTCAAAATGTTTTTCTTACTAAGATTTTTTTTTGTCTTGTTTTTAGTGTAAAAATCTTACAATTTTTAAATCAAGAAGCATTTTCTAGACAATAAGCAACACATTGTCGTGTTTTAAAAAATAATATTAAAAATGAAGTCAATTCATTACAATGAATAATTTACATGCAACATGTAGCCGGCTACTGTCATCATATTCACAAGGATAACATGCTTTTAAAAATGAACCATTGACTTGTTCCTGTTGCTCTTTACAGAGTCACAGATAAGCTTTTAATCCAGTCGTGTCAAAGCAGACTGTGGAGAATGACAGAAACTCAATGTCTGTATATACAATATTGATTGTAGAATCTCTGTGATCTGTTTGCTTTCAGTTTAGTCACATGAATCACTGAGAAAATGAGTGGGCAGAGCTTCTGTGTAGTAGGTGGTGTTTGTGCAAATATACACACCCCTGTTACTTAACATGCCTTGGGAAAATATTTTTATAGCTTAATTAAATAAATGCTTTGGTTAAAATGATGAACATTTAAATTCCTGAAACATGCAGAATAATTTAATGGAACAAAGGACTCATGATTGGGGTGTTTGAGTCACTATGTTTTCGTAATTTCTCTCAGCTTCACCCAGATCTACAGTGACTGTGACACCAGACAGTGCTGTATTCAATGAAGAGACAGTCAATCTGAAGTGTGTGATTGAGTCAGATCACAGTGACTGGACATATGAGTGGTATAAAGGCAGTGTAAAGTTACAGTCTGATGGTCGTTACACTGTAAACAGAGACACTCTCACTATCAGAGGAGCTGCTGAGTCTGATCAGGGTCAGTACTGGTGTAGAGGACAGAGATCTGGAAGACCAAACTCATCACAATCAAGCTCTGCTGTTTCTCTCTCAGTGACGGGTGAGCTGAATTTATTCCTTTTAAACTCACTCTACATCAGGATTTCTTAATCCTGATCTTTGAACCCCACTGCTCTGCATGGTTTGTATGTTTATTTTTTCTTTTCATTTCAGATGTAATTTAACTGTAAATGCGCTGCAATGAATATGTGTAGAATGTGTAATTTTAGTGTGTGATGTGTGAATTTATATTGTATTATATACAGAGATATATAATGCCACACTTCACATTTCTCTAATAAAAAGATACTGCAGTCAGTGCTGTTGTGCAAATCAGTGAATGGAGGGTCTGAAGTGAAATAAAGGTTTCAGTAGAGAAGGGAGTAGGGAGCAATGCACATAATTAGAAATAATTTAGCTATAAAAATAAATTATCCACTTGTGTACATTCAACCAACAATAAAGTCGTCCAGGACGTGTCCTCACAAATCATGCTCCTGACGAGTTGACAGAGTTGACGTCATGCTAAGGACACCTGCTGGTCAAAAAACTAAAAATACAACAAAATATTACAATGCATCAAAATTGCCTTTACACATACATTGCAAACGATTTATTATAATATTTTAAATTCAATCAGCTAAATCACTGGATTGACATACATTTTATTTGTCTCATGTTACTTTTTATTATTACTTTTTTAATTTTCAGGAATTATTTTGTTTGTTCTCTATGTTGGACTCTCCATTACTGTCTTTCCATTAAGCTGTTTCTTATTTACAAAACAACTCGCAGTCAGATACTCTGATCATTCTGGAGAAAACTTGAAAAAATTTTTTATTTTTTTTTAGTGACACAACAAAAAATATGCACAAAGTGATGTCTAAAGAGTTAATTTTCTGGTTGTATTAACAAAATGGTTGTATTAAAAAAGTCACTAATGAGAACCAAATTGTCTTATTTTATATATTTTCAAAATTAAACTTATTCCTACAGTCATAACTTTAACTAATTACATTGTGCCATTAAGAATTAAGTAATTTACTAGTTATGATTAGCATTATTCATAAATCATTAATTCTGTTAAAAAGTTTGTCAGATAAATAGAGGATATTAACAGTTGAAGCAGATTCTCATTAACAGCTATAAAATACTGGCCACACAAACTTTAACCTATTACTATCTTCCTCTCATCGATCTAAATTAATTTAATTCACTTAGTGTTTACAATTCCAATACGTAATTCTTAGTTCTTCTTGGTCAACAATTTATGTTGACTGAAAATTGAAACAAAAAGTGTAAGGCTTTTTTCCTATAAATAAATTGTAATTGTAATTGTGGTATTGATACTATGCTGTATTTTTGTTATGTTTATCAGCATATCCTGTAGTGAATGTGAGTCCAGATCAGCCTGTGTTCATTGGAGAGAGAGTCACTCTCACATGTGACATACAGACAGGAGAAAACATTCAGTGGACATACAGCTGGATTAAAAAAAGTTCACCAGCTCCAGGCACCGATGAGAGAGTCTACGAAATCACATCTGTGTCTTATGCTCATGCTGGTGAATACAGCTGTGGAGTAAAGAAATCATCAGACTCAAAGAGATCAGTCATCAGTGCTGCTGTTAAACTGATTGTATCAGGTGAGTCTTCACATTCACATCTCTTCAATGATCATTTAACATCATTATTAACGCTCATCGCTTCTCAGGTTCTCATTTAGGGCAGTGTACACATGGTTTTAAACAGTATTTTAAATGGAAAACAAAGTCTATAATATAATATATCTACTAAAAGACAGTAAACATTACTTTATAAACTGTATTATAAATAAATCAAATGAACAATTTCATATTAGTCAATACTTTTTAAAATAATTTAAAACTGAATAAATATAAATTAATAATAAATAGACTCTTTTATATAGAAGTAAATAAATAGACTCTGATGATGGGCTAAAAATCTGTGGATTTCTGTGAGCGCAGATTCTGTGTGGGTCTAGTTATGCCTTATTTTCTTTACAATTATTTGAATATGTTCATTGAGGATCAATCGTGTGAAAGGGGTAATATTCATTTGAAATTTAATTAATTTCCCCAGTAATACAACCATATTTAGTTTTGTTTGTTTTGAAACGCTGCCCCTTTAAGAGTTCACGCACACAAAAACGCGGAAAAAAGGTGCACGTCAGATACAGAGAGCGCAGTGTGAAGCAGTTTACAGACAGGGAGAGAGAAAGTGGATACAACTGTTAAAGAAAGAAAGTTTGCAGTTTTGTGTTAACTTGGGAGCAGGTAGCAGATGCAGGAGGTGTGTTTGTTTATCTGCTGGCTTAATTTGCTGCTCAGCCGATCATTGTTCCTGCATGTGAGAAATCTCGGTGAGGAAGGAGAATTCAGAGCACGCTAGTGGAGATTGAGCAGGGGAGAAGAGCAGTACACAAGATCATACAGGTGCTAACTGCTAATCGCACGTGTGCTTCAGAGAATCAGAACGAGCACAGATAAGCTTGTTTCAACACATTATTTAAAATATGTGGCTAAGATATATATATATATATATATATATATATATATATATATATATATATATATATATATATATATATATACATACACATACATATATTGATGAGGCAAGTAAAAATCTTCTCCATTGGCCCATGAGAAATAAATTATTTGCATTTTAGCCTTGTGTTAGATGCAACTTGATGAAACCTGCAGAAACCCTGAAGTTGTGAAAGAAAAATGTCTTATTATTCAGAATTTGATTTCTCATGTATGACCCCTTTAAACTGAATGTGAGTTTGCACTGCATTTGATTGTAAGAAAAGCAGTGTTGAAATGGTCTAAATGTTTTGAAAGCGGTGGTTTGTGGTTTATAGCTTGATATTCTGTCATTGTTACCTTGGTAATTTTACATTTAGTCATTTAGTAATTTACATTTAGTCATTTAGTAATTTTACATTTAGTCATTAGTCATTAGTCATTTTAGATGACCGACATCGAAGTGTACTGTAGTGGACCGTACATCGACATCAAAGTGTACTCAGACACAGTTATGTGCTTCATCTAAGCTTTTCACTCATCTCAGCACACATGCTGCTGATGATGTGCCAATAAAAGTGATTTGATAAGAACAGAAAAGGACTTGAGTGACACTTTAAGGCTGTTAACAACTGGTCATTTCATATGTTTTTTTCTGATGACCATAATATGGGCAGGTGTAAATGCTCTCCAAAATGCATTCGAGATGGACTGCAGGACATATTCCAGAAAAAAAACTGGACAGGTCTAAATGGTTGTTCAAACCACATATGTAAATTTTGCTCCTCTCAGAATAAATAAACGTGAGAGCACACAATACAAGCACAATTGCATAATTCACAAAAGCTGTTTGTGTGTGTGTGTGTGTGTTATGTAATAATTCATTCCTTAGTGTATAGTTTATTCAAAACTGATTCACAATCAAAGCGATTTTCCCCTATTAAAATTAATTAAGTTAATAGCTGTGAACTTGGTGCTGTGTTTTCAATATTTAATTTTATGGTCAGTGAAGTCAGTGAAGCCTGTAATGAAGGTATTATCATGCTGTTATTATAGTGTTATCAACTACTTTGATTGTATTTTAAATATCTAAATACAGAAACATTTACATTGTGCAGTAATAAATTGATAGTGACAATAGTATTTTATAATCAATTAAACATTTTCAATTAAAAACACAGAGATAGCTATACAGATTCTCTGTATTCTGACTAATAAAACTCTTTAATTAAATTAAAAAATACTTTATGATGGCACTTGGTTCTCTCCATCAGTTTTCGTTGGGATTTGAGATGTCAAAGGGTTTATGATAATTTTTAAAAGACTTATTTAAACACAAGCATCTATTGCTCATGAGGAACTTTATTGATTAATTTTAAGAACCTTATTTATATAAATTTTATTTAATATTTGATTTTTGATGCAGTTGCTTTCAGACTCAAAATGTTTTTCTTACTAAGATTTTTTTTGTCTTGTTTTTAGTGTAAAAATCTTACAATTTTTAAATCAAGAAGCATTTTCTAGACAATAAGCAACACATTGTCGTGTTTTAAAAAATAATATTAAAAATGAAGTCAATTCATTACAATGAATAATTTACATGCAACATGTAGCCGGCTACTGTCATCATATTCACAAGGATAACATGCTTTTAAAAATGAACCATTGACTTGTTCCTGTTGCTCTTTACAGAGTCACAGATAAGCTTTTAATTCAGTTGTGTCAAAGCAGACTGTGGAGAATGACAGAAACTCAATGTCTGTATATACAATATTGATTGTAGAATCTCTGTGATCTGTTTGCTTTCAGTTAAGTCACATGAATCACTGAGAAAATGAGTGGGCAGAGCTTCTGTGTAGTAGGTGGTGTTTGTGCAAATATACACACCCCTGTTACTTAACATGCCTTGGGAAAATATTTTTATAGCTTAATTAAATAAATGCTTTGGTTAAAATGATGAACATTTAAATTCCTGAAACATGCAGAATAATTTAATGGAACAAAGGACTCATGATTGGGGTGTTTGAGTCACTATGTTTTCGTAATTTCTCTCAGCTTCACCCAGATCTACAGTGACTGTGACACCAGACAGTGCTGTATTCAATGAAGAGACAGTCAATCTGAAGTGTGTGATTGAGTCAGATCACAGTGACTGGACATATGAGTGGTATAAAGGCAGTGTAAAGTTACAGTCTGATGGTCGTTACACTGTAAACAGAGACACTCTCACTATCAGAGGAGCTGCTGAGTCTGATCAGGGTCAGTACTGGTGTAGAGGACAGAGATCTGGAAGACCAAACTCATCACAATCAAGCTCTGCTGTTTCTCTCTCAGTGACGGGTGAGCTGAATTTATTCCTTTTAAACTCACTCTACATCAGGATTTCTTAATCCTGATCTTTGAACCCCACTGCTCTGCATGGTTTGTATGTTTATTTTTTCTTTTCATTTCAGATGTAATTTAACCATAAATGCGCTGCAATGAATATGTGTAGAATGTGTAATTTTAGTGTGTGATGTGTGAATTTATATTGTATTATATACAGAGATATATAATGCCACACTTCACATTTCTCTAATAAAAAGATACTGCAGTCAGTGCTGTTGTGCAAATCAGTGAATGGAGGGTCTGAAGTGAAATAAAGGTTTCAGTAGAGAAGGGAGTAGGGAGCAATGCACATAATTAGAAATAATTTAGCTATAAAAATAAATTATTCACTTGTGTACATTCAACCAACAATAAAGTCGTCCAGGACGTGTCCTCACAAATCATGCTCCTGAGGAGTTGACTGAGTTGACGTCATGCTAAGGACACCTGCTGGTCAAAAAACTAAAAATACAACAAAATATTACAATGCATCAAAATTGCCTTTACACATACTTTGCAAACGATTTATTATAATATTTTAAATTCAATCAGCTAAATCACTGGATTGACATACATTTTATTTGTCTCATGTTACTTTTTATTATTACTTTTTTAATTTTCAGGAATTATGTTGTTTGTTCTCTATGTTGGACTCTCCATTACTGTCTTTCCATTAAGCTGTTTCTTATTTACAAAACAACTCGCAGTCAGATACTCTGATCATTCTGGAGAAAACTTGATTTTTTATTTTTTTTCAGTGACACAACAAAAAATATGAACACTGTGATGTCTAAAGAGTTAATTTTCTGGTTGTATTAACAAAATGGTTGTATTAAAAAGTCACTAATGAGAATCAAATTGTCTTATTTTATATATTTTCAAAATTAAACTTATTCCTACAGTCATAACTTTAACTAATTACATTGTGCCATTAAGAATTAAGTAATTTACTAGTTATGATTAGCATTATTCATAAATCATTAATTCTGTTAAAAAGTTTGTCAGATAAATAGAGGATATTAACAGTTGAAGCAGATTCTCATCAACAGCTATAAAATACTGGCCACACAAACTTTAACCTATTACTATCTTCCTCTCATCGATCTAAATTAATTTAATTCACTTCAAACTAGTGTTTGCAATTCCAATACGTAATTCTTAGTTCTAGTGCTTCTTGGTCAACAATTTATGTTGACTGAAAATTGAAACAAAAAGTTTAAGGTTTTTTTCCTATAAAAAAAATAAATTGTAATTGTAATTGTGGTATTGATACTATGCTGTATTTTTGTTATGTTTATCAGCATATCCTGTAGTGAATGTGAGTCCAGATCAGCCTGTGTTCATTGGAGAGAGAGTCACTCTCACATGTCACATACAAACAAGAGAAGACATTCAGTGGACATACAGCTGGATTAAAAAAAGTTCACCAGCTCCAGGCACCGATAAGAGAGTTTACAAAATCACATCTGTGTCTTATGCTCATGCTGGTGAATACAGCTGTGGAGTAAAGAAATCATCAGACTCAAAGAGATCAGTCATCAGTGCTGCTGTTAAACTGATTGTATCAGGTGAGTCTTCACATTCCCATCTCTTCAATAATTACTTAACATCATTATTAATGCTCATCACTTCTCAGGTCCTCATTTAGTGTACACATGGTTTTAAACAGTATTTTAATTGGAAACCCAAGTCTATCATATAATATCTCTACTAAAAGACAGTAAATATTACTTTACAACTGTATTATAAATAAATCAAATGAACAGTTTCATATTAGTCAATACTTTTTTACTGAAATTAATAAAAAAAAAAACTGAATAAATATAAATTAATAATAAATAGACTCTTTTATATAAAAGTAAATAAATAGACTCTGATGATGGGCTAAAAATCTGTGGATTTCTGTGAGCGCAGATTCTGTGTGGGTCTAGTTATGGCTTATTTTCTTTACAATTATTTTAATATGTTCATTGATGATCACTTATGATTTTAAGGCGAGCAGACTAGAAAACTACAGAACCATTATCTGTACAGTGTATTGAGTGTAGGTTGTACACTCATCATAATCTCTGATTATAGTCACTCCTGTTTGCTGTTAACATGATGTGAGATTGTTCATGCATTTAGTGTGGACAAGCGTCTGTCAGTGAGTTACTGAGTGGAGTTTCTGCTCAGATGGTGGTGAAACTTGCAAAATATCGTGCTGGAACGAACAGCCATTATGTCACTATTGATTTCTCATGTCTTTACACTTTAAACTGAACATGAGTCTGAAAAAAAAAGATGTTTCACAAGAGAAGTCTACTGAATGTGTGTTGTGGAGGCTGTGGTTTATATATTTGATATTTACTCCTGTCTGTGTTCCTGTGGCTTTTCAGGATCAAGATGATTGTATACAAGTATTTTACCAGATAATGGAGATGAAACAGGGTGGACATTTAATCAAGGAAATTGTTTTACTGAAATGAAATGAAAAATCATGATTTGCTCAATACTTATTTTACCTGCTGTATAATCAAAGTCCTAATGCTAGCAGATACACATTTAGCTAAAAGTGCTGAAGTGTTACAATAAGCACGGTATAAAACATGTTTTATTCATTCCTTGTTTTTGTCACTTTAAACAGAAAAAGATGTTAATATGTTTAAATCAAAGAAAGCAATGTCAAGATAATATTAATCATTATTTCTTCATGTGTGTTTTAATGCAGAGAGACCAAAGCCTGTAGTGAAGGTGAGTCTAGATCAGCGTGTGTTTATTGGAGAGACAGTCACTCTCACATGTGACATACAGACAGGAGGAAACATTCAGTGGATCAAATACAGCTGGATTAAAGATGGAGACACTCACTATCAATACTATCCACACACAAGATCATCAACAGTACAGTGGAGTTTCAGAGCTGATTCTGTATATTTTGGTGGTCAATACAGCTGTAGAGGAGAGAGATCAGACTCACAGACATCAGACATCAGTGATGCTGTTACACTGACTGTATCAGGTGAGGCTCTATAATCACATCTCTTGGGTTTGAACTTAAAATCATTATTTGTGACTCAAAATGTTTCTTGTGCTGTTTTTATATCAGCCTCATCTCTTCATTTAAGAAGGATGAAACAGTTCACTTTTAGATTTTTGTTTTCAAATAAGGAAATGCATGAGATTATTTCATAGAACAGACACACTGTACAACTTAAGAAAGAAGTCTCAGAGCCTCAAATAATGTGTTTTTATTCATCACAGAAATGCAATCTAGCTTATATTTACACAGCGTCTTCATCCAATACACCTTGAAGCGATTCACAACATCCCACATCACCATGAAAACTACTAACAAATACAAATAGCATTACATAATTCATGCATGGAAATATAGCAAACATTAATTTGTGTCTTTCGTTATTATCAACATACCTCGCTTTGTTCCACAATGAATGTGTTAATCCTTCCACCATCACACATGAGTCAAGTTAATTTCAAATTAATGCAGCGTGTAAAAACTGTTAGGTAATATAAAGAAGGCTTAAAAGATCAATGTCTCTCATTCTTGTCCGTTGGCTATATTTTTAAGCTTACTAGCTCATTACTGGGTCAACAATGGGCAATTTCAACAGAGTGTTTTCTGGATGCAGTAAGTTGTGATGATGCTGAGTTGTTGTGATAAATCATTTTAGCACACAGTTCAGATCAATGAGAGTGACCACTGCATTTGATAAATGACCAAACATTATTATAAAATGATCAGCAAGGTAATAATATACACACAGAGAAGGCTGTTAATACACTTTTTTTTCAGTGTAGAAACAGTATAACACATTCCTGAGCAAAGCTGAATTTAGCTGGTGTTTGTCTGAGAACTTGAGGGAGTCAGATCCTCTTCAAAAACAGCAGATCAGAAACTACTGACAGCACACAAGGAAAATAGAAAAAAACATTATGTAATATGAGATGACATTTATAAAGATTTGAATTAACTAATTTTCACTGAAAGAGCTGTTTGAGTCACTTTGTTTTTGTCTTTCTTCTCAGCTGTACCCACACCTACAGTGTCTGTGACACCAGACAGTGATGTATTCACTGGAGAGACAGTCAGTATAACATGTAATATTGTGTCTGGTCATGGTGACTGGAAATTTGTTTGGTATAATGACAGACACAGTGGGTTAAAGTTGTCTGATCATTACACTGTAATCGGAGATACTCTCACTATTAGAGGAGCCGCTGAGTCTGATCAGGGTCACTACTGGTGTGGAGCACAAATAAGATCGGTCTCAACACAATCAAGCTCTTCTGTTTATCTCTATGTGAAGGGTGAGTGCCTCAGTAAATATTGTGCTATAATTTGATTAAAAAAAGCATAAAATACAAAAAAATCTGCTTCCCATTCAATTTTACAGTGAGTTGAAATTTTATTTTAATAATAATAATATCAATTATTATTATTCATTCATTTTCTTTTCGGCTTACATTTCTACACCCTAAATGTAAAATTTGTTCATCCTTCATTCATTTATTCATTCATTCATTCATTCATTCATTCATTCATTCATTCATTCATATTCTTTTCTTGGTACCTTTATTAATCTGGGGTCGCTACAGGGGAATGAACCGACAACTTATTCAGCATATGTTTTACACAGCGGATACCCTTCCAGCCGCAACCCATCACGGAGACACATCCATACACACTCATTCACACTCATACACTATGGACATTTTAGCCTAATTTAGGCTCGAACCAGCAACGTTCTTGCTGTGAGGCAATCGTGCTACTCACTGCACCACTGTGACGCTCCATTATTGATAAAACATGAGCCAACTAGATTTGTTGCTTTGTGTTTTTTCTTTTTCACAGGTTTTGAGATTGTAAAATATTGGATAAAATCATGCACAAACACGCTACTGTGAAGAATTTCCAAAATACATTTTTCACTTTGTTTTGTCTTGCTTCACAGCCTTACCTACATCTACATTATATGCGACACCAGACAGTGCAGTGTTCACTGAAGAGACAGTCAAGCTGACGTGTGTGATTGAGTCTGATCACAGTGACTGGACATATGAGTGGCATAAAGACAAAAACAGTGTAAAGTTACAGTCTGATGATCATTACACTGTAAACAGAGACACTCTCACTATCAGAGGAGCTTATTGGTCTGATCAGGGTCAGTACTGGTGTAAAGGACAGAGATTTGGAAGACCAAACTCATCACAATACAGCTCTGCTGTTTCTCTCTCAGTGAAGGGTGAGTTTAATATTTTTGTCTTCTTGACAAGTCACAACAGTCACATCGCAGGACATACAATACTGAGTTAGGTTATAGATGAGGGACACATATGTTTGTTTTATGCGAAGTCAACATACAATCAGATGTGTTTACTTCTTTTTTTCTGATGACAGTGACCTTTAAATTTGGTCATACAAATACTGTAAGAGCAAGACAACATTAAAAACTGGAAAAGAGTCTAATTCATTTGCATTATTTTTATTTGTGGATGATTGCAAATACAACAAAACCATTTGCATTTATAAAACAAAGAAAACAACTCAGTCTTCAGGATCTTTATGTAGAAAAACATCATCAAAAAAGTTCCCGTAGACCTTCATTCATCAAAACATAAATTAAGATATGTTAGATTAAATCTGAGAGCTCCCTTATCCCCCATAGACCACAAGGGTCACGACTCGTTCAAAGTCCAGAAAAAAAAAATATAAATAAATAAATAAAAACATCCTGAAAACTAACCACATGACCTCAGAGGTTCAATATTATCAAGCTACAAAAATACTTTTGTACACAAATAAAACAAAAATTATGACTGTACAGACTAAAGTTACTTCTGCTTTGTGTCAGCATAGAGCACACATTCACTCTTGTGAACTAAAGGGCTTTGTGTTTACACCAAACTCCAGAACTAGAGGACACAAACATGTCACTAATTCAAAGATATCAGGACTAAAGGATTTTGTCTCAGTTAGCAGGATTGACTAGACCTACTTGGCCTAAATAAAATAATCATTCACTGCTGTTGATCTTCACCCTAAATAACAAACGCACTGAACACTCCTTCAGTTTTTAGGATGATGCCACATCCAGATGGAGGATCATGAATTCATACAATTTATTCACAGAATATAAAGATAAAATGTATATTTTTTTTTGAAAAATTTATGAAGATATAATTATTTTAACTAAGGATGCTCATTTCGGTTAATTTTGCTAACCGACAACCGCCGCTCATTAATCGCTTATTAACGATTAACTCAGGGGTCTCAAACTCAATTTACCTGGGGGCCGCAGGAGGCAAAGTCTGGGTGAGGCTGGGCCGCATAATGGATTTCACAAAAAAAAGTCCTCAAATGTCATTATTAACAGTTTTAATTATTTCTTCTGAACATGAAGTGTCCTGATAGAACATTGAGTGAAGATTATGAACAGTTCTTCTGAACATGGCATCTTTTGCCTACTTCTTGCTGCCAGAGACTTGACAGCGCTTCTTCTCACAAATCTGAACCACATTTGACTTTAGAGCGGAAGCAGTTGAGACCCTCAGTATGGCTTGGGGGGACTCACTCAAAACTTCCATTCCCTCACCCACTGCAGAGTGGATGCGCGCATACTCAAGAGCGGTGTTGTCGCGCGCCTACTGAAGGGCGGGACCGAAGGTGTGCCACGTCGCGGGGGCACTTTTGATCATTTTGGAAGGGCACTTTCTATCCAAAACTAAAAAGGGCATGTGCACTGCACATGTTGAGCCCTATGTGTGCACGTGCCTGCCCTCACCTAAAAAAAGGCGTATATATGTATAAATAAAACACCCCCACCCCACTCCAGTCACATCAGTCTGTACCAGTCTGTATCTACCTATAATATATATAAGATGCAGGCTGTAGCTAGGTAGGTGGCAGGCTGCAGATAGGTAGCTAAGTGGCAGGCAGGGGCGGAAACAGCTTAACTTGGTTCTGGCCGGCGCGAGTTCCCGCCCGTCACAGCGTCTAACAAAGGGGACGGGGTGCGTGGTGACGTCACCGGCATCCCCGCCCCTTTGTTTACACGGCGGGCGGGGAATGCCAGTGACCGTTGTGTGTACGAATAGAATCAGCGGAGCGGGGAGCGCTCTCTCTCCCCGCTCCGCTGATTCTGTCAGTGTACAGCGGTCGGCGCGGGCCACAAAATATTGCACTGAGGGCCGCAAATGGCCCGCGGGCCGCGAGTTTGAGACCCCTGGGTTAACTGGTCAGATTACTATTCATTTTATATTAAACAAATTGACGTGTCTATTTTGTGTCTGACACATTAAATATTGCTTAAAATACTGATTTATTTTTATATGCTAGCATATTAATAATAGAACATAACAACAGCATTTTCACTCACCTGCAGTGTTTAGCACAGAAGAACAGAATAAACTAAATAAAATGAATAAAATAAATAGGACTGCCCTAAATTATTTACACTTAAATAATTAATTTATATTACAAACCGAAAATACTGACTGATTCTTTTTAATAACCGGCATAGGCTGTTTTTTTTCCAATCATGTTTTTTTCTTCCGTCAAATAAAAATAGCTGACTTCCTCAAATTGCCCACTCCACGGAAAATATGCATTTATTTAATACCCCGCTGTTATTATTATAATCACAAAACCTTTTTACATTTTTAATAGAAATTATTATTTTAAAGATTATGTTTTGCTATATGGTTTCTTCTCTCTCCCTCGCAGTTAAGTGCGCACGCTGCGTGATGAAAAGACAACAACGCGCACATATGTTGACTTTTTGTAAACAGTTTTGTTGTTTAAATTTGATATTGCATTAATGTGCATACATATGGAAGGTAAATCCTGCCAATTTTAAATAAATCAAATAAACATTGGAAATAAAAATGAAAATCATATTAACAATTTCATTTTAAAACACTGTTCACAAAATATCTGCCAAAATTGAAAAGGAAACTAAATTATTTAATTTTCATTTTTACTTTGACAACACATCGTCCCAGTCAAATTGATCATTAAAATGAAGTTGCCAATTTAACATTTCATTTTCACTGCATTTCCACTTCGATGTAAGTTGCAGATGATCCCTAACACTGTGTGCAATTCTGGCGAATATGAAACCTAAAACCAACTTTACAGAGCTGATTTAGCTGTCTTTTAAAGATTTTATTACTAACAAGTTGTTAACGTCACAAGACCTAATACAGTATTCTATACGACTTCATCACAAGGCCTACCGCACTTACGCTGCAGTTTCTCTGCCCACAGAGGAAGCCCGTGACTCCTGCTGCGGGACGGAAGTTTGACGTTTGGTTCTCCTGTGTCCCCTGTTCCTCTTGCTGTACCAATGCAGCAGCTGCTTCACGTAAAAGCTGACTAACAGTTTTTGGCATTTTACCTCTGTTATACTGTATTTACACTAGTAACTCACGCTGTCCCATCCATCAAAACCGTGCTTCTGCCCTAGGGCTCTGTAAAAGCACTCGACGTCACTTGAATACGCACCTCCCACTGATTAGCATAGGCTTTGCATACAGCTTGAAGTTGAAAATGAAATCGAAAATGAAAACTAAAATGAAAAAGTGTCAATAAAAGGAAAGCTTAATTTTACATTTTAATTTGAATTGTGTCACTATTATAGCGTGAAGATTAATAACACGATTTGTAAAAATTGTGTTTGCATTTTATTTTTCAGTTTGGCTTTTTATTTTAATATTGGCAGTCTTGACGTGGAAATGCAGTGAAAATGAAATGTTAAATTGGCAAATTCGTTTTAATTATCAATTTGACTGGGACGATGTGTTGTCAAAGTGAAAATGAAAATGAAAATTAAATAATTTAGTTTCCTTTTCAATTTTGGCAGATATTTTGTGAACAGTGTTTTAAAATAAAATTGTTAATCTGATTTTCATTTTCATTTCCAATATTTATTTGATTTATTTAAAATTGGCAGGATTTACCTTCCAAACATACATGCTTTATAAGCTGTAAAATAAAAGGTAAAGCCTATTTGTTGTGTTTATGACGCAGATCCAGGTCAACATCAGCCGAAATGGCATTAGGGCCAAAAAGGCGCACCTCACTGCCTTTATGTTGACAAGGAAAACAGAAGAGAAGAAGCGCGGTCTTCTTATGAAAGTTATCTATAAATAAAGTATAACTATAGAAACTGTGTTCATCTTAACTGAAAGCTTCGTCGAGTTTGCTGGCCTCAAGCATCGCTCACCTGTCAGTCAGTCAGCATGTAACGCCAACAGATAGCGCACAGGCTGCACAGCACTATATATGGTTACAGAAAAGTTTGCGCTGTTATAATTCACTTACCTTTTAATACCTTTCGGTGCGATTATAATCCGCTATTAAAAACAACAACAATGACTGAATGTTTTGAATGGGTAATGTAGCCGTGGATGGATGCATTTTGGTCCCCGCCATTGAAGAATGAATGTAGCAGAAACCAAGCTCTTTAAAAGTTCTCTGTAGTTGTCTTGACAACACAAACTGCTGCTCTGGGATGAGCCGCATGCAAAAGATGCCCCTCTTAACGCAAGGCGCATTCAATCGGCCCCTTATGCAGCCAAAGTAAAAATATATAAAATAATATTTTTAATCGTTTAACTAATAGCATTAATCGGTTACAAATGCACCCTTTCGGTTAACGGTTAATCAATTATTTTGAGCATCCCTAATTTTAACTAAAAGACCCGTTCGATTCACTTGATGTTTTGTCTTCTTTCTTCTCAGCTTTACCCACATCTAGAGTGACTGTGACCCCAGCCAGTGCTGTATTTACTGGAGAGACAGTCAAGCTGAAGTGTGTGATTAAGCCAGATCACAGTGACTGGACATATGAGTGGTATAAAGGCACACAGAGAAACGGTGTGTTACAGACGTCTAAGCTTCAAACGCTCACTCTCACTAAAGCTGCTGGGTATAATCAGGGTCTGTACTGGTGTAAAGGACAGAGATCTAGCAGACCACACTCAACACAATCAAGCTCTGCTGTTTATCTCAATGTGACACGTGAGTACTTCAGCAAGAAATGTGTTATAATCTGCCCAAAATAGTCAAATATAAAAATACATTATACTATGAATATTTGCAATTTTACAATAGACCTATCTGAATAATCACATTTAAACTTTATTTCACTGTTAAATTATGTAAATATTCTAGATGTTGTATGGTGATGCTGTGGTTTCACTGACTATAACAGGGGTCACCAATCTCAGCCCTGGAGGGCCGGTGTCCTGTAGGGTTTATCTCCAACTTGCTTCAACACACCTGCCTGGATGTTATAAGTAAACCTAGTAAGACCTTGATTAGCTAGTTCAGGTGTGTTTGATTAGGGTTGGAGTGCAAAACACGGCCCTTCAGGGACTAGTTTGGTGACCCCTGGACTATAAGATATTTATATTCTGATCTGTTCAGTGCTCATGTAGAATCAGCATTTATGGCTCAACGCTGGTATTAAACTCTTCTGGATCAGACACATCAGAGGACTGAAGCTTTTTAAAGAGGGATTTTTCATACATAATTTGCCTAATTTTATACAACATTTCATGCAACAAAACAGTTATTTTCCAGCTGTTTTCAGAAGTTTATGAATTGTGGTGTGATTAAAACACATTCCTAAATTCCCAGTGTAAATCAATTGACTTTTAGATGTAAAAAAATAAAATAAAATAAAATAAAAATACACTTTTAACCTGACTTCATCCGTGGTGCAGTTTCATGTGCTAAAATTACTATTGTTATTATAAAATTATTAAATTATCACTATTAGTGATCACCATATTATTGTTCAATATTATTATTAAATGAAGTAGTGGCGCAGTGGCTCGCGCTCTCGCCACACAGCAAGAAGGTCGCTTGTTCGAGCCTCGGCTGGGTCAGTTGGCATTTCTGTGTGGAGTTTGCATGTTCTCCCCATGTTTGTGTGGGTTTCCTCCGGGTGCTCCGGTTACCCCCACAAGTCCAAAAACATGTGATACAGGTGAATTGGGTAAGCTAAAATTCTCCGTAGTGTATATGTGTGAATGAGAATGTATGGCTGTTTCCCAGTAACGGGTTGCAGCTGGAAGGGCATCCACAAAAAAATTGTCCAAACAAGAACAAACAGGAATCCAAAAATAAGCAAATATAAAACTAGATCACCAAACAAACACACCAAACATGAGAAACAAGCAAATTCCTTAGGCAGCTAAAACACAAGACGAAAGGGTTTTTAAGGACAGAACTAATTTAACAAACGAGAAACAGCTGTAACAAATACTATAGTCAGAAGAGCAAATGACAAAACAAGCTAGTGCCCTCAAGTGTCCATAGAAGGGCACTGCAATTGGTGTGACACTGCACTGTAGAAATCTGCGCGGGACTGAATTTTTAGTCCTGTTCCCGCCAGGTTTTATTCCACACCCGATCTCTCCTAGTGTACATCCCGCTACCATGCTTTATTCGAAAATATTTTTTAGCAACACAAGAAATCTGGTCAGGTGCAGCTGCTGACCTCTACTGCATTGTACCCTTTACCACCTTGATCTGCACCTCCAAAACATGTAACTACACCTCAAGATGATGCAGAAAGCAAGTTCTGTGATTGGTCGGTTTGGTAGCTGTAACAACTGTGGGCAGGACTCGGAGCAATAGGAGCAAAAAGAGGCTTTTGGTCATACCTGCCAACACTCCTGTTTTTCCCAGGAGTCTCCCGTATTTCAGACCCATCTCCTGTTTTGTTCTGTCTCCTGAAAACTAACCCCGGAAAAAAAAATTAAATGAATAACAGATGAAAAGCAAAAACATATTTTGAAAATTTGATATATATTTGAGCATTATCATACTAGTAGCTGTGTGTTATGGCTGTATATCAGCACTGCTGTGATTTGGCTTGAAGGCAGAGTACCAAAGGTAATAACAGCTGTGCTGACATAAACAATATTGCACTGATAGAAGAGTGATGTAGCTTTTATAAAACAGTGCAGCAACACAAGTATGTAAATAAAAAAAGACAACCAGAGTGTATTAAAAACTTTTTTATATGAGATAATACTTCATTTCACCACAAGTTGTTAACCACTGAGCTAAAGCCTCTTACTAGATAAACAACAACAACAACAACATGTCAAATGCTTAAGAACTAGTAAAAAATGCATATCTTTTTTTCCATTGCAATATATACAGTATTGTGATGTTTCAGTGATGATCATACAGAGGGCATTGTGCGCTGAAGCTGTTATTCAGGTTTTAATGCCACATGAAGAACAACAAAATCAATAAATACACAGAGACAGGTCTGGATTTCTACATGTGGAAATTCACCAACATTACACAATAGCAATATGTAGAGCTACACTGACATTACTGTATTGTGCAAGAGATAGAAAGAGATTGATTGAGAATTGCCATGTCATTTATTCTTCAATCACTCCTCTTCAGATCAATCTCATCTTAATAAAGCATTTGTTCAACAGTTAAATGGATTTTTCATGCTGCTTAATTTCAAATCAGTCAAATCTGTTTGCTCTGAAACAAATAACAGATGACTGAGACCAACTATTGCCATTAGAAATATCTAAAACAAAAATGTTTTTATTTCCCAGAGATGGGTTGCGGTTGGAAGGGCATCCGCTGTGTAAAAACTTGCTGGATAAGTTGACGGTTCATTCCGCTGTGGCAACCCCGAATTAATGAAGGGACTAAGCCGACAAGAAAATGAATTAATGAAAAATGTTTTTTAACAAATACATTTTTCAAATTTAACCACTACAGAGATACATCTCAGTCACTGGTAGATTCCATCACAACAGTGTCCATGGTAAAGCTGTTTTCTCGTGGCTACATGAACAATAAAGACCCACTGAAGTGCTGGAATTGCTCAATAAGGCTCTGTGTAATTGTTGAATTACATTTTCAAATAGGCACTTCTATCAATAATTAAATGTAAATTGGATATTTAAATTACTATATTCTCACCTAAAACCTTCCACCACGATATTCACAGTTAGAAAAGCTGCAGGCAGAGCAAGACAAAAACAGAATGTCTGAGCTATTTCTCTAAACGATTATGACTTTTGAGAATTTTAATATGCTCTTGTTTACCTTCAGATTTAAAGCCAAAGCCTGAACTCAGATCAGATACTGCAGGAGCTGCACTGACTGGAAACACAGTGACTTTGACCTGTAACACTGATCTGTCCACCAGATGGGACTTTTACTGGTACAAAAACACACAAGGGTCTGAGATAAACATGACAAGAACAAACTCCTACAGCATGAAGATTGATTCAGTGTCTGATGGAGGCCAGTACTGGTGTAGAGCTAGAAGAGGAGAACCAGTCTATTACACACAATACAGTGATGAACTGACACTCAGTGTTACAGGTGAGAGAAAACACAGTGTGTGATTCAGTATATCTAAATATAAATGAAAAAAATAAACACATTATTCTGTGTTTGTACAGAGAGTCCTAAAGCTGTGGTGACGGTGCGGCCTGATAAACATGTGTTCAGAGGAGAAACAGTCACTCTCAGATGTGATATAAAGTGGGGAGGAAGCACTGAGTGGACATACAGATGGCAAATAGACACACAACAGACAGCAAACAAACCCATCAACCCCTGTACCAGACCAGACTGCTGCACCAGTGGAACCACTCAACAACACTACAGAACTGCTGTGAGCCGGTGCTCAGCACAAGAGTTGAAGATCAGCCGTGTTGAGGTCTTTCACCGTGGTAATTACAGCTGTACAGGACAGATGAACACTCAGATCTCTCAGCGCAGTGATGCTGTTGCTCTGATTGTGTCTTCAGGTGAGTGTGTGTGTGTGTGTGTGTTCAGTATTATCAGAGTCTGTATCTGCTCCTCTATGGCTCTGTAACTCCTCATGTTTGGTTCAGATGAAGCTCAGGCAGCAGTGCGAGTGTCTCCACAGCCGTGGATCACTGAAGGACACTCGGTGACTCTGATCTGTGAGGTTCCAGGCTCCTCTACAGGCTGGACGTTCAGCTGGTTCAGAGATGCTGATCATCTGTCAGACAGCAGCAGAGGAGCTGGAGGCTCTTACACTCTCAGTCCTGCTGCTCTACAGCACACAGGAGTTTATACGTGCAGAGCAGAGAGAGGAGAACCAGCCTATTCCTCACAGAACAGCAGCGCACAGCCACTGTGGGTCACTGGTGAGTCTGTGTGTGCCAGTCTCTATGTTTGTAGGCATCTATATGTGTATTCTTCTAAAGATTGGTGTTCTGGCAAATCTTTACAAAACTGATGCCAACCTCAAAAAACTGCTCTTGATTATTTATCCACTAGTTTAACACGCCATACACACAACTGCCATAGCTTTAATCACATAGTAGAATGACAGGACTTTCAGCGCAACAAAATCAACAAAATCAAATCATTTAAATTCATGTTTATTTCTATAGCGCTTAACAATGTAGATTGTGTCAAAGCAGCTTTACATGGAAGTTCGAATAAAGTCCAGTTCTCAGAGTTTAAGTTCAGTTCAGTACAGTTTAAATTTCACTGCTTAAAGTCCAAACACTAAAGAGCAAATACATCGATGTGCAGGTCCACAAGTCCTGATCCAAGCAAGACAGTGGCAACAGTGGCAAGGAAAAAAACTTCACTAATTGACCAAGTGAGAGGGAAAAAACTTCAAGAGACACCGGGCTCTGTAGGGCTCAACCATTTTAACACAACCACAATCTCATCCTTGAGACTGTAGTACAGATTATTATGGTTGTACCCTTAGATGCTTGAAGACATAGTGCCAATAGTGTATAAAGAGTCAATTTGGACACAATGTAAGAGACAGAATAACAGAATATGCAACATAGTTGTGTGGTGCTAGCTTTCCCCTGTAGAACAATATACAGCAAAACGCATTAATAAAAAATATTATCATATACCAATGCCCCCAGAAATTATTCACAGCGCTTCACTTTGATCCCATATTGTTATTTTACGGATTTATTTTGAATATGGTGCATTTTTTTTTTTAATTATGTCAGGTGTATTTAACACAGCTGAATATAATGTATTATTTGTTTTTTAAATTCTATTAGCAGTCTTACATTTGTACATCAGTATTCAAAGCCTTTGCCATGACACTCAGCATTGATCTCAGGTGCATCTGTTTCTACTGATTATCTTTGAGGTATTTCTATGTGTTTCTGGAATCCATTCAGCTGGTGGACATAATTTGATGAAGCAGACAATGTTGGACTATTTCTCACTTGCCTTAGTCCACCCCAATTCAATAATCGGTCAGGAGTCAATTAATCAAAATCAATGAATTTATTTATCGAGCATAAGTGAATAAAGCGAAGATCAGGATCCTGGGCTTTTGAAGAACCGACAGCCAAGCAGTCTGGATGTCCAAAAGCTCTCGAACTCCCTCCTTTTATCCATCAGCAGCGTTCAGTCTTTTTGGCCACTCCTTTGATCAGTTACCCCCAATCTCTATTGTTGCCATCAGCTGTTTTCAGGCAGAATCATCTCTCAAAGGTCTGTGGTCTGCACACAGAGATACCTCTGCACACAGAAACAAAAGGGCAGGTGAAAGTATCACTTCTCCTTGACATACTTGGCACTACTGACATCTGGGGTGCAGCAAGCAACTGTAGCAAAAAATCATCAAAGCACAGCTGAGCATCATAACTTCCTTATAGAATTATCAGGATAATATCAATTTTATTAAAGCATCATACATCACACATACACAGAGAGCAGTATACAAATGCTGCATCTACCACATCAGCTTTTCCTCCTAGTCCTGTCTATGAACTCTTGACCTGTGTATGCACCCATCTAGGGGAAGCCCCTCTGCAACTCTGTCTCCAGCCAGCACCCACACACAGCTCTTGTGGTTTTAGCAGTTGGTTAGAAACGCATTATAACAGGGGTTAAGTAGAAGTACGCTATATCAGGAGACATCATCATATCTGACAAAAACACATATTGTAAATAATGAATAGTGAGGCAAATGGGAGTATATTCCTCCAATAGCAAAAATATATCAAAAGAAAAGAGTGATTAGTAAGACAATAAAGCAATATTTTCCTTATCTGCTCCAGTTCTCTTTTCTGTGTAGAAAAGTCACACATCACAGCTGAAACCCAGACAGGGGCTTTCTGCAAGACTTGTCTGTTACAGATTTAGTTATTTGACATTATAGGGGTGGAAAGTTCCTGTCTCATTCTAAGGTCAAACAGAATGTCTCATCATATCATTGCTTGGGCTCATTAGATTATCATGGTTCAAGCAAACACATATGCATTATAAGCATGAGCACATATATGTAATTCAAAAGAAGCATTTGACTGTAATTCTATTCCTTCAACAACCATCTATCTAAAGGTCTTTATAAGGTGTTTTTCAGAGCAGAAACCAAGCCAAGATTTGTCTGTAGACCTCCGAAAGAGCATTGTAGGGTACATAAACATTTCTAAAGCACTGATGGTCTGAATAACTAAAGTTCTCTTTATCCATAAATTGAAGTTTGAAACCACCATGACATTTCCTAAAGCTGGCCAAACTGAGCAATCTGAGAAACAATTTAGTCAAGTAGGTAACCTCATGGTTATTCTGAAAGAGCTCTAGCATTTCTCTGTGGAGAGAAGATAACCGTCCAGAAAAACAGTAATCTCTGCAGCACTCAACCAATCAGACCTCCATTGTAGAGCAGCAAGATGGAGACACTGCTCAGTAAAAGGCAAGAACAAACCAAGCCACTGGAGTTCTTCAGGTTGTTGATCAACGTCAGTCCAGCTAGCTGTTCCACACTTCGCCTCTAATCAAGTTAACATTGGAAAGAGTTGGCAAATTCAGCATGTAGAATTGGCGTTGGCCGTTGGCTGAAGAGAGCAATCTGATTGGTTATTCAGCAACAAGTCAGAGTGTGTGAACAAAAACTGAAGTTGCATAACCAAGTAAACAATTAACATCAAGAAGGAACACAAAGAAGCCAGCTATAATTCTTATTACATTTGTCAATTAAAACCTAAAATCAGAAAACTTTAGGATAGTATGAAATGTTCCTCATTATTTATTTATTTATTTTATTATTTTTTTTTTTTAAATAAGCATGTATTCCAATTTTGGTTCTTGAAACACGTTCAAAAATAACTGGAACAGTAAAGCTTTTACCACCTTGTAATGGTGGCAGTTCTTATCACAACACTTAAAAGATGTTTAGGGACTGAAGACACCAAGCGATGATGTCATTTAGATGTAGTTTTGTACAATTCTTCCAGCAAACAATTCTTAAGGTGGGCAACAGTATGGAGACTTTGTTGCCGCACTTTGTGCTTTAAAATCTGCCACACATTCTCTATTGGAGACAGGTCAGGACTGCAGGCACACCAGTCAGGTACCTGCATCCTCTTTCTCTGCAGCCAGGACATTGTAATGTGTGTAGAATGTGGTTTTGCATTGTCTTGTTGAAATATGCATGGGCATCCCTGGAAAAGAAGGCAGCATTTTGTGCTCCAAAATCTCCATGCACTTTTCAGGAATAATGGTGCATCACAGAAGTGCAAGTTATCTTTGCCAAGGGCACGGACACAATCCCATACCATGACAGACCCTGGCTTTTGGACATGTTGCTGAACAGTCTGGATGATTCTTTTTTTCTTTGGTCTAGAGCACACTGCGTCTATTTCTCCCAACAAATACCTAAAATACTGATTCATCTGACCACAGTACAAGTTTCCACAGTGTGATGCTCCATCCCAGAGGCCTTCAAGCCTAAACAAGTCAACAGCATTTCTGGACACTGTTAACATAGGGCTTCCTATTGGCACAGAACAGTTTTAACCGACATTTGTGGATGTAACTACATGTTTTGGTACTTTACAAAGATTTGCCAAAGTAGTTTTGAATCCATATGGTGATATTGCTTATAGATGAATGCGGATTCTTGATGTAGTGCTGCCTGAAGGATTGGAGATCACAGTAATTATTTAACTAATTTACCTGACTAACCAAGTTGTGCAATGTGCAATGTGTAGCAAGATGCAAAATTGGATCATGTCACGAGGAACATATGAAATAATCTATGTTGAATTGTCTGCAATAAAATACAAGTCAAAGTAAATTTAGAAGTCACTACTTTCCTTTCTTATTTGCGTTTCCATACTGTCACACACTGTCAAGTTTTTTTTTTTCTGATTTAGGGTTTTATTTGAAAATGATATGGATTATAAGCCTCATCTTCATGGTGAGTGACAGTTACTGTGATAATGTTACTATACCCTGGTTTATGTTTCGTCTGTGCGCTGTTCATCTTCCGGTTTCCCTTTGTGGAATGAGAGAAAACATACTATCGTTCCTACTGGGTACGGAAAAACTAGTCTCATTCAGGTGTAGAACGCACTCTGTCTTTTCATCTAGCTGCCATCCATTTGATGTTTTCACTTGCAGCTTTTTGGTCCAGATGCGAGGTAGTTGTTGTTTGGCATCAACTTGGTGTGTGCCGGCCCAAAGACACATGACTGCACACTTGGAGTTTGCCAAAATACACATGACAGTGAAGTGAGCCTTGTCAAGTAAAGTTTTACCCATATTCAAAATTGGTTCTCTGTTTTTAACCCATCCAAATGCACACATACATTTTGAGGAAGGAGCTTGAGCACACACATATACACCCAGAGAAGTGGGCAGCTATTGCTTTTAGCACTAGAAAAAAAAACATGTAAAAGAAGCTATCTCAAATGTATCAAATCTGAATCTCACATGTATCTCAAATGAACAAATGTACCCTAAGTAAAATATTTCAGATTTCAGGGTCTGCGAGGTCTTAAAATATCTTAAAATGTCTTAAATTTCCAAACCAAAATTTTAGGCCCTAAAAAGTCTCAAATTCACTGAACTATTCTGTTGTAGGTCTTTAAATCATGTTAAACAGGTCTTAATTTTTTAGTGTCCAAGTAAAGCTACCCAATCAATAATCTATCTTAATTTATATATATATAATAAATGTGTTTTATTGCAAAGAAATACAATTCACAACATCTGTTAGACATAAACAGGGAAAGAAAACTAAAGCAGTACATCCCTTTACATAATCTTCCATTAATACAAAAACAATTTTGTTTTAGGAGTAACTGGGCCATTAAAAAATCCTTAGGGTTTAGCCCTGTATAAGTCTAAAATTTCATTCATAATGGTCTAAAAAAGGGTCTTAAAAAGTCTTAAATTTGACTTAAAGAAACTTGCAGAATTTTTTTATTAGCAAAAATGTAGAGAGGTCCCTTTAGTGCAAGAGCCTCCAACATTATTTATACAGACCAATGTTTGTATTGATCACCTTGTCATGGGCTTGGGGGTGGAGTGAGGTGTTGTCAAGTATTTACACTTTACAAAAGTTGCAACAGCAAACTAAAAATGAAAAACAAAAAACACACAATGTGACCTAATGGTTAGAGCATTGGACTTGTGATCAGAAGGCCACAGGTTTGAGTACCGGCACCAACAGGGATTGTAAGTGTTGGGAGTGAATAACCAGCCCTTTTACCACCCTCAATACCACTTCTGAAGGCAAGGCACTGATTTCCCAACTGCTCCTCAGGCATAATGGCTGCCCACTGCTTCGAGTGTGTGTTCACAGTGTGTTTGTGCTCTTAAATAGGTTAAATGCAGAGCACAAATTCCGTGTATGGGTCACCATGCTTGGCCAGATCTCACAACTTTCCTTTTAACTTTTACTTTCCTTTCCAATGTTTGGGCAGACCTTTTTGTCAAATGTGAATTTTGAGGCAGAAGAACACATGTGGTAAACTTCCACATCCCAACATTTAGGCTAAAACATAATTGCACTTTATAACATTTGACATTCAGATGATTTTATTACACAATCGCATATTTGTTTTCAGCTTTAAATGAGATGTTCTTTATCTCAGGTGTTTCTGCTTCAGTGCGTCTGGTGCTCAACGCCAGCAGAAGTCAACACTTCTCCTCTGACTCTCTCTCTCTGAGCTGTGACTCTGCTGGATGGACAGTGAGAAGATACACACACACAAACACACAAGATTGTTCAGCACAAACAGGATCTACATGTGAAATCCAGTCTCTCAGCACATCTGACACTGGAGTTTACTGGTGTGAGTCTGAATCTGGAGAGAAACGCCATCCTCTGAACATCACTGTACATGGTGAGTCCTGCTTCTAAGAGCAGCATCTAGACACATTCACACCTGAAGAATTACACACACATTACACACAATCTTATTTCAGTTACACACACATTTTCCTTCTGTACAGCTGATCACAGACTTTAAATTTATTTAAAATTTGACTACAATTAACATCAATTTATAACAACTTTATGTTTTGCAAATTGGCGATAAATGAATATGTAGTCCAGTGGGGCAAAAGAAGGTTCATAAAACTGCTGATATGAGTTATTTTGAGATACTTTGAGTAAACACCTGTTTGTTTTGTAGATGGTCCTGTGATTCTGGCGAGTTCTGCTGATCCTGTGATTGAGGGAGAAACTCTGACTCTACACTGTTTACATCGATCTACAATCTCCTCCATCCTCACAGCTGATTTCTATAAAGACGGATTACTGATCCAGAATCAGACGACAGGAGAGATGAGCATCCCTACTGTCTCAAAGTCTGATGAGGGTTTCTACTACTGTAAAACCGAGAGCATAGAGTCACCACACAGCTGGATCTCAGTCAGAGGTCTGGGAATAATGAGAGATTATTTACCTCTGTAATATTATCATACAGCATGTGCTTTATGATCAGGTCTGGCATCTTCTCTCTTCAGCTTCATCTCCTTCTCTTCTGATCATTGGTGTTTCTGTGGGATTGACTGTTTTCTTGCTGTTCCTTATTTTACTGGTTCTGCTGCTGAGACACAAGAAGAAAAAAGGTGCGAATGAGATTCTGAAATGATTAATAAATCAAGCATGTAATGCAAATACAGTTACAGTCAGATTATCTACAAGAGCAATTGCTCTAAATACCCTAAACATGACATTTGTTTCTACTGTAGATCCACACTGTGGGGTTCAACCAACTTTGATATCAAACCCATCTGGAGAATCTCAGACGGACAACTTAACTCTGCAGTCTGGTCAGCTCAATCTTTAAAAATCTAAAACACCTGAATATTATGTTTATTATTATTATTATTATTATTATTATTATTATCCAGATTGCTTATATGTTCATCTTTTTCCTTATAAATGTTTGTTTGCTGTCCTGCAGGTCCTGACAACATTTATGACGATGTGAGCACAGTGAATAACAAAGATGAAGGTCGAGTCTAAAACTTTTAGGAATGCTTATCATTTAGAAATAATCATATGTCATGAATTCACATTACCTTGACTTGTTTGTTTTAGAGCCAGTGGCAGATGTGACATATTCTGAGGTCACACTTAAGAAAAATATACCCATGAGTGAAGGTGAAATAAAATAAAGCATGGAATACACCAGTATGAGTCTTTTTATGTTTTATAAAAAGAGTCATTTTTATGATTATTTTTGCAGATGAAAATATTCCAGGGCAAAGTAACACGATGTACGCAGACGTTGGAACTAAAGCAAAGAAACCCAAAAGAAAAGGTGAATTTTATTTTATTTCTTATTTATTCATTCATACATTCATTTTCTTTTCGGCTTAGTCCCTTTATTAATCTGGGGTCGCCACAACGGAATGATCCAACTTATTTCTTACGAAGTATATTCATTTCAGCACGTTATGATCTTTCTGAATGCTTTTCTGTTCTGTGTCAGATATTAATACTGCAGGACCCAGTGATATGACTTATGCAGCGATCAGTAAAAAGGACAAAAAGAAAACCACAGGCAAAGGTAAACGCTATAAACTGTGTCTAAACAAAGCAGTTGGACTGATTCATTACATTTAAGTGATTTAATGGTTTAACAATAGGACAACTAATATAACTCTGTTTTTATTTTGCATTGAAAAAAAACTAATACTAATAAATACAGAGTTGTGTATTTTTACAAAGAACTCTTCAACATGGAGTCAGTTTAGGGCTATATATACTTATAAATTAAAAAAAGTTAACAAAACAGAAAATATAGTATTAAGCAAAAAATAAATAAATGAATGCAAATCTCCAAAAACTGTTAAGCAAACATTAATTTTTGAGAAATAAATATTAATTTTCCTAAAAAAAAAAAAAAAAGAACTGCAAAGGGAAAATAAATTTAGAGAGATAAAATAAAATTTGCTAACAAAAAAAGAACTGCAAAAAAAAAATTACAATAAATAAAAAAAAACTATTTATATTTGCAAAACATTTTTAATAGCATTGCCTTTACAAAACTCGTCCAGTCAATTGCAATACTCATATTGATTTGCTTTTTAGTCAACCATGAGTTTGCAACGCTGTTTTCACTTTGCACTTCACGATTCTGCACTTTTAACTTTGTGGCCCTGATTTGACAAGGGGACGTAGTCGATGGAGCTTAGATGTTTACAGCAGGCCCAGACCTATTTATTGCTCAACAGGTTCTCCACAGTGATATGTTTTATCATCACTATTTTGTGTGCTTTACACTAATGACTGTCAGAGTAAATTTAAATCAAGGTGTATAATGAAGTATGCTGATAATTCTGTCATTGTCAGTCTTTTGCTTGATCATGAGGAGGGTCATTGCCTAGTGTTGGACAGCTTTGTTGCTTGGTGCAAAGACTCATATTTACAACTTAACATCTCAAAAATGAAAGAGATGCTTATTGATAATCGGCATAACTCTATTTCTAATGCTACTACTACCACTATAAATGATACTGTTGTTGAGACAGTGAGTGAGTATAAATACCTGGGAACCATTCTGGATGATAAACTGAACTTTGAGGCCAACACTAATTTTATCTGTAAAAAGGTAAATCAAAGACTGTTCTGTTTGAGGAAGTTGAAGTGATTTATTGTGGATAGGCCTCTACTTTGGACATTTTATTCTTCTTTTATTGAGTCTCTTGTAAATTTTGCAGTAATATGCTAGTATGGTCATTTAAGGGGGACAAAAACAGACTTTTCAAAATTGTTCATCAATCTCAAAAGATCTTGGGCACAAATCTCTATAGTATTGGACAAGTGTATGAGGTGAGAGTGAAAGTAAACCTAATCGACCTTCGGGGACAACAAAGACATTTTAATCTAATCTGTAGCTGTGTCCCAAATGTCACACTATATATTATGCACTCATACGCAATGTACTTATGCACTTACACACCCAACAGCATAGCATATGTATGTAGTGTCATCCCAAATAGAGCACTAATGTTTTTTTACTAGTTTTTTTACTAATTCAAACCATTTCCCAGACTATGTTTGACGGTCGCCAAATCAGTGAAATAAACAACCAAACTACCAAATAATACCTGCCTTGAGTATAAACATATTCCCCATTGGGAGGCACTCTAATCACTCTCGTAGGAGAGTTTTGCTTTCGCCATCCATCATATAAAGTTATCCAACATGTGCGCCCGATAGCTCCGCCCCTTCCGCTACGTGGGCAAAGCAGCAGCAGTTGACGTGTCCATCATTACACACTTCATTTTAACAGCTGAATGAATGCATCATCCGGCTAATTAAAGTGCACTTTTTATTATTAGAGTTTTTAGTTAACGCACTTGCATTATTTATACTACAAAATGGCGTAGAATAGTACATAAGTATGTGATTTGGGACGCAGCTTGTGTCTCTAGATGATGATGTTGCTTAAATGAAGGCAGGTCTGGGCCTGCCCTAAACGCTCAAGTTCCCTTGACTCCCCTTTGACTGCCTCCTTGTGAAAACAGCATCGCAAACTCATGGTTTGTAATCCAAAATGAGCATTGCAATTGACCAGGCAAAATTTTTAAAGGCAATGCAATAAAAAATGTTTATAAAATATAAATGCAAACATATATTTTTTTTTTCAATAGCAAATATTTGAGTTTCTTTTCTTTTTTTTCTTTTTTTTTTACTTCTTGATTTATTTGCTGTTGTTTTTTTGTTTATAAATTTCATTTTTATTTATCTAAACTTAATTTTCCCTTTGCAGTTTGTTATTTTTGTTAGCAAAATTATTTTTTTTTATTTAAAAATCAAAAATGAATTTCCGCTTTGCGACTTTTGGAGATTTGCATTTATTTATTTATTTATTTTTTTGCTCAGTACTATACTCATTTATTTATTTTTATTTTGCTATTTTTTTACTTATTAAAAATGAGTAGAAGCAACACAATTCTTGAGATTTTATTGGGACAACTTAATTTTTTTAATGTCTAATCCACTTAAATTTGGTAAAGTGTCAAGTTAACTTAAGCAGTTTGTGCTGGGACAACATGAATGAATTGTATGGAACCCTGCATTTTGTCTTTTATTTTGCAAGTGTATTTGGCCCTAGATTTACTCCATACTTCAAGTGTATCAACAGTCACTACACTCACAACTGACAGCTTTTGCTTAAAATAATGACTCTGAGCATTTGTAAATTTACTCCAGGGATATTAAAACAAGCATACACACATCTAAGAGTGAAATTAACAAACTATTGTTTTTTTTTTTCAATTTTAGGTGCTGGAATTTCTGATGTTCTGATTGAAATGAAGTCTAAGGAGAAACATGGCGGTAAGTAATAGATGTTCTGTTACAGATCATATGAAAATAAAGTATCGCTCGTGCCTATCTCCACTATTTTTTCATTCATTCATTTATTCTCCTTCGGCTTAGTCCCTTTATTAATCAGGGGTCGCCACAGCGCAATGAACCGCCAACTTATCCAGAATATGTTTTACACTGTGGATGCCCTTTCCACCGCAACCCTGTACTGGAAAACACCCACAGTCTTGGATTCACACATATACACTACAGCCAATTTAGCAATTCAGTATAGTGCATGTGTTTGGACTGGGGGGGAAACCAGAGCACCTGGAGAAACCCACGCCACCACAGGGAGAACATGCAATCTCCACACAGAAATGCTTCAACCAACAACCTTCTTGTTGTGAGGCGACAGTGCTTTTGACATACAGTACTTTTGCATAGATTCTTTTGTTTTGTTTTGTTGTTGTTATTTTGATACTTTGATTTTTGGATATCTTGTTTTTCTGTTATCTGCATCTCATTAAAACTGCTCTTGGATCCTACACCCTTTTTGTCTCCGTCCCTCAACATACCGTGACAATGTGACCCTCATGCTTTTTCTATGTGTATTTGTCACGCTTTTCTTTTTCTGTATAACCTCAACCACTATGGCTATGTACGTCTCCACCAAAGTGTTTTTGTGCTGCAGAACTCACATTTACACTCCCATTAGCACCATTTAGTCATGAGGCATGAAACTCAAGTGATACTCAAGCATGTTAACCATCCTGGGCTGCGTTTCCGAAAACCATCGTTAGTCAACTAAGTTTGCAAATTCCATCGTTACAAACATAGTTAATTTGCTGTTTCCCAAATCCATCGTTCCAATGAACATTGGCAAACTGCGTCGCAAACTTGTACACTTGCAACTACATCTCTGGAGCTGTAGTTAGAAACATAGTTCCTGGCTGTGTTCTATTCACAGTTATCCCCCTATGCCCTATTCATTTACAATCTTCTAACATTTACACTTGGAATGGTTAAAGTCATCTCTTAGGTGTAATTTGCTTTCAAAGTATTTTTTACAGTTTTATCATTATTATACATTATTATTATTATTAATACATTATTTATATGATTTATATATGAGATTAGATACGTGTTAGCTTTTGTAAGTGATTTTATGTTTTAGAATAGAATATTTAATGTTCTCAATAATATCTGTAAAGGAAACACAGGCTATATGAGCCATTTACATATAATTCAATTAATATGGAAAGCAAGTGCATGTTTTTACCAAAACTAATATTGAATTTGTTTTATGCGTGTGTGTGTAAAACAATATAATTTGCACAGAAATAATGGGTTCTTCACTAAAGAAGTTGTTACTCCACCCCGTTTAGAGCATCATTATGGGCATTTTACATTATAACTAACATGGTTCAAGTGATGGATCTGTTACGGAGAAACTAGGGGTTTTGGGAAACACTCATCACTACATCGTTCTTTTCCCAAACGATGCATCATGCTATGATAGTCCAGCTGCGAGTTACGTAGTTGTATGGGAAACGCACCCCAGGTGTACACAGGCATTAATACAGCCCATTAAAAATTACTTATAAAACAACCCAGGTTACGACTGGAACCATGGTTCCCTGAAGGAAACTTAGAGGCTTTCCACTTTAGTGAAGTTGGACACTGCATCAAACTGAAATGCGAAGGGAACGAAATCCCAACAACGCCATACTGTACCTTCAAGAGCCTGACATAACCTTTCCGCATCATGGCACTATTAGTCTATGGTCCAGCACAGCCTACGCACAGTCACAAACTAGGCGTGGGACAAAATATCGATATGCGGATATATCGTGATATTTTCACCTGTGATACATTATTGATTCATCTGTATTTATCAGAACCCCCAGTTTTTTTGTGATTCCGCGATCACTGAATCCAACGCATAATTAACAAAAAGTCGCAATTATTTGCGATCCTGCTACATTCTTAATTAAACAAAAAATACAAAATGGGGGGCAGAAGAGTTTTCAGCTTGAGTTGTTAATAAAAGTAATGTATCTTATAACTTTTTTTTTTCTTTTACAAATATCGTGATATATCTTGGATGAATTTCTTGTGATATATCGAAATGCAGTGGCTTCTTGTTTATCATGGGAGTTATGTACATGATATAATGCAGACTCCAGTATTTTGGATTATTAAAAAAAACACTGCACATTATGTTCATTATTTTCTAATAATTTAACAGTAACATCCCCTTGGGTGTGTATTATTTAATAATTCTTCAACAGTTTGTTGTCTGTGATTGCATACTCACTGCAGTTATGGATGTAAAGGTTTATATTGATTCATTGTTCTTGTGTTGTTCAGGGATGTGCAGTAAGTCTGGAGACACACTATATTCTGAACTGAAGCTCAACACAGATGGAGGTGAGAGAAACTCATTTTTATCTTTACAGTCGAACCATAAGTGTAAAAGGGAGAGTTTGCCCAAAAAAAAAAAAAAAAACATTTACACAGTTGTTCTTTACACTTAAATGGCTCCAAATATTTATAAATAAACTTTTTTCTTTTAAACACAAAAGGAGTTTTTGATGATTGTAGGAAACCAGTAACTTTGACATCCACAGAAGGACAGACAAATACTTTAAAAGACAATGTTATCGGGTTCAATATTCGTTAAAACATATTTTAAAGGGACACGAAAACACATTTGACAATGTAAAAAAAAGATTTTTGAAACTACACTCTCATTCACACTCAGACACAACGGCCAATTTAATTTACCCAATTCCCCTATAGCGCATGTGTTTGGACTGTGGAGGAAACCCACGCCAACACGGGGAGAACATGCAAACTCCACATAGGAATGCCAACTGACCCAGCCGGGACTCAAACCATGGACCTTCTTGCTGTGAGGCGACAGTGCTAACCACTGAGCCACCGTGCTGCCCCGTGGTAAATTATGTAAATTAAAATTTAAATAATAAATACAATAGATTATGTAATTCATTCATTTTATTTCGGCTTAGTCCCTTTATTAATCTGGGGTCGCCACAGAGGAATGAACAACCAAAATAAATGATATAATATATAAAAATATTTTCATGTGAGCTATCCCTTTAACCATTATGTGCTTTTCTGCATCAGAGCACACTGCTGCAGTTAAAACAGTTGAAGCACATCATGTTCGCTTCATTTGAAATCCACTGTGTTGGTGTATTTAGAGTCAAAAATGTTAGAATTGAGTTAATGTCCAAATATTTATGGACCCAACTGTAAGTTAAAATAACTACAAAAGTTAAATGTAAATGTCAACTTAAAAGTTTAAGGCAGCATTTTTGTATAAATTGTATAAATAAAAAGTGTAACTAAGAAGACATGATAAGATTTTAATGGTGATCTCTTTGAAATTTGCCCCTGGTTTGTGGAGAATTTGATCATTATTTTAATGTTATCGTTTGCTCTCAGCAGGCGCTGATGCCGGAGGTGATGCAACTTATGCTCAAGTTTTAAGTAAGAAGAAGAAGAAAACACGTAAGATCATCAATTATTTTATTATAATTATCATTTACTTCAGAATATAACAGTAACTCACAAAAAACAGATAATTTGCTCATCATGTGGACTGTGTTCTGGTTCTTTGAACAGAAATACAATGTTTTACATGATAAATCTGTTTAATGTTCAGTTATTTCTGATGATCAAGGGTTAATTGTGATCTTAAACTATATATCATCATGTTGTGTTTTATTGGCATTAACTGCATTCATCTGCATAATCTATTTAAAGGTCTGTGAGTGCAGTGATGAAAACAGACGCCAAAAGAGATGAACACCAGCGCTCACTTTGCTTCAGAAATTACTCTGAGTGAACTGCTTCTGCACATGAATCATTCAGATAAACTGTATTTTATATAAGCATATATAACCTGTTTTACTGAGAATTTTTTGTGAACATTTATGTTTGAAGTTAGATCTAAGTCAAATAGCTTTCATTATATTAGCGATGCACAAATAATGAGACTGAGACTGAAGAATATTGTAAATGATTTGATTATTGATATTGATTAAGATAATGTTATGACATATATAATGCTTTTTACATTCGTATATTTTTATATATTTCATTAATGCTATATTGCTTGAGTTGAAGTGTGAGATTTATATTTGAAAAATAAACATACCAACAAATATCTGTATTTTGAATGGCTTTTTCCATGTTAAAATAGATATTTTAACCAATAGATGCTGGGAGTCAAACACAGTTCAGCTATTTTAACTATTTTCAATATTTTTGATCCTGTAAAATTTGTTAAAAAGGATGGCACGGTGGCTCAGTGGTTGGTGTGAGTTTTCTTCTGGTCCTCCGGTTTCCTCCACAGTCAAAACACATGCGCTGTAAGTGAATTGGGTAATCTGAATTGGCCGTTTTGTGTGTGTGTGTGTGTGTGTGTGTGTGTGTGTGTATAGATGCTTCCCATTACAGGGTTGCAGCTAAAAGGGCATCTGCTGCCTAAAACATATGCTGGTATAGTTGGCTGTTAATTCCACTGTGGCGACCCCTTAAAAATAAAAGTAGTATGCTAATTTATTCAAATATAAAGGTGGGAATATGTACATAATTGATAAAACAGTCCGAAATTATTGAATAAAGTGTTGATAACATATTTTTTATTTTATAAAAGTTTTTGCATTAAGTGCGTGTACTGGATCTGCTTTTTACTCTTTGAACACCCAGACAACATTAAGAGCTGCTTTCCCCTATTTTATTTAATCTTGCAGAAGACAATTAAACACATAGGCCTATATATTATCTACAGGCTGTACTGCACATCTGACCCACTCATCAATACATCACAACATTGTGTGCCCTTTTTTTTTTTTTGTTCTCTAGTATAATATGTAAGGACATTTAATAAACTTTACAGTTGCATACATAATGTGATATTTGTGATATTTTCGAGAAAAAAAAATACAAAAAATATTCAGGATTATATTAAATTTTTTTAAAGATAAAACAAAATTACCACTTTTCTTTTTATAACTAGAAACGGCGCAGTGGGTAGCGCTGTCGCCTCACAGTTGGTTCGAATACAGGCTGCCAGGCTGGCTCTAGCGGTAACTGTCGATGGGCGGGGTTAACGTTGTAAAGCATTTTCTTCTATAAGAAGAAAGGTTAAATGTGTCCAATAAACTCACACTATATGTGGGGTCATCAAGACACGCATAACATAAGGCAGCAGATAAAGCCAGTGTTTAGTAAAAAACTGGCATCCAAATTTTAAATTTACTGTAACTGTAATTATGCCAGAACCAGCGAAATCCGCGTCGTAAAATGTACTATTAATCTCACTCACATCCACTGCAGAGCCGTTAATATGGCTCATAAAGTACACTTATAATATTATTTGGTAAAGGGTTTTTGGTGACGTGTCGGTTATTCGCATAATTCAAAAAGAAAACTACAGCAGACCCAAGAGCCCTGGGGGATTGACGCATTTACTGTGACGTTGCGTTGTAGCTCCGCCTTAAGTGTTTCAACTAGGTCGTCTAAGCCACTGTAAAGCCTCTCGAATGCAGTTCTAGTCTACACATTTAAACTATTTGCTTTATTGATACGCAACATGTCAGGTAGAGGCAAAGGCGGTAAAGGTCTTGGAAAGGGAGGCGCTAAGCGTCATCGCAAAGTTCTGCGCGATAACATCCAGGGAATCACCAAACCCGCCATCCGTCGTCTCGCTCGCCGTGGTGGAGTCAAGCGTATCTCTGGTTTGATCTACGAGGAAACTCGCGGTGTGCTTAAAGTGTTTCTGGAGAATGTGATTCGTGACGCCGTTACATACACCGAGCACGCCAAGAGGAAGACCGTGACCGCCATGGATGTTGTGTACGCGCTGAAACGTCAGGGACGCACTCTGTACGGATTCGGTGGTTAAACATCCAGGACCAATCCTAAAACCCAAAGGCTCTTTTAAGAGCCACCCACACTGTCATAAGAGAGTGATTAAGATTTGCCTATTATTCTTTGTGTATATTTTTATTATTTATTATATGGAGTTTTTTATTTACGTGTTATGTGAACATGTTTGTAAGTTCTGTTGTTAGCATATTTTATTACGTGTTTAATTTACTAGTTAATTGTGTAAAACAGATGACACATTACTTCTATGAAACTATAACTTGATAAAATGAGGTGTGTGTTACTAGAAAAGTTATTGGCGCTAGTTATTTGTTTGTTTTCTAATAAGTTAAACAATTTAATGATTTAAAAACAACTTATTCTGAGCAATTTACCCAAGTAAAGCGATGGGCGGCTGTTATCTCTGCGAAAGTGACTCTGGGCGGGGCCTACAGTTTCAAAGCATACAATTGGTAGTTCTGCTTGCAAGCGTGTCTCCTTTATGACCAATGAAATCAGCGGCAGAGATTTAATGTTCCAATGCAGCAATCGGTGAAGGCTGCTTTGCTAAAATCTGCAAAAGAACACAATAAATATTTAGTGTGCACTCACGTAACTTATTCACTTCATCATATTTTCATCAAAAGAAAATACCTGAACCAGCGGAACCTGCACCCAAGAAGGGCTCGAAGAAGGCGGTGTCTTAAGGCCCAAGGTGTTTTTACATGCATTTATTTTTATTTCTCTTTGCTATTTGGGCTAATTGGAACCTAATTAGAACAAAGATCTAAGTATCATCTTTTCATATGATCATGTACTTTCAGAGAAAAATTATGTCCATATATGTGGACTCGTCATTCAAATTTACATAAAACCCTTTTCCCAATTTTTATGGCTGTTTAACATAGAATTTTTTCTTTCTTTTTACTTGCTTAAAATCAAAATTTTGTCCCATTTACAACAGTTAAAATAGTGTTTGGGACATTTCATATGCTGCAAATGTTGCTGGATGACACTATGTCTGTAACAAAATATAAAAAATTCAAAGAATTTTACACAACCAAAATTGTGCTCTCCATATATGTGGACACTCAAGCCCTTAGAGGATAACTTCAATAATCATGAAAAATAAAACTTGAACAGATCGATGGCAAAAGCCTATGTGCCAAGGGTGGATAGTTAAAAACTAGGACGATGATGCTATATTATCTAGGGCTATACATGTTTCAATAGACATTAAATATATGCACAATTAGCTAAAAAAGCATTACATGATGCAACAGCAGCCACAGGACAATGTCCTGATATGTTCAGCAACGCTAGTTAAAACACTAGTGTGGACACGGATCGCTTTTGATCTAAAACGCTGTTTTAAAACTAAAACGCACTAGTGGAAACGGGGCCTCAGTGAGTAACCGGTCTTGGGCTCCAGGGTGATATGCCTGTGGCACATACAGCACATGCTTTGAGGGCCGACAATGAGAAACCAGATCATCTCAAGAACATTAAGGAGGAGATTCTGGCCAAAGTAGGACAGCTCAGAAAAATGTAGCATGCATGCACACGTGTTGGTGTTCCTGTAATTCAATAATGGATCTAACCTGTCTTAAATAATGTTCAATTTGAATACATTTATTTAGCCACTTATTTTTATTTTATTTTATTTTTTGCATTTTCTTTTTGTGTATGCATGTTTTTGATATTGTGATGTAGGTCTTGAATGTAATTCTTAACGGTCTTAAAAACTCTTAAAAACTCTTGACCCTGGTCAAGGCGTACCCTTTTAATTGCCTGACTGCACGCACCAGGCTTGCCCCACTTAACCACATGCTTGAGTTTTTTTGCTTATAAATAATAAAAACAATTGCAATTCTTGTAAATTTTAATAGCTAGTTGAAGGCTCTTAAGCAAAATGCAACATTGAGTACTGAGATTTTGGAGGGCTTATTTAGATTTTATGTTTGGCAGGACTCTAAAGGTTTGTTTAGTTGATTCAGGTGTGCACTAATGTTCTTCAAGGTCAGCAGTGGTTTTCGCTTTGCCGCTGTGCACTATGCTGTTTATATCAGATCTGTCAGATAGCAGTGAACAGTGGGCTTTGCTTCCTGCGTGAGTTGTCGCTGCGGTATAAAAAGTCAGTTACTTTAGAAATGGTTTACTTGTTACACTTCTGGTTAGAGATTAGGGCACATAATGTGGTTTTTCATTCATTAATTTTCTTTGCAGCGTGAAGGTGCGTGTGTGGTGTGTGATAGTTTAAAGCATTTTTTTGCCATGTGTGGGCCATTTCTAATCCAACTCAGAGTAAAATAGTTTTATTATTCTGTCATTGTGAAACTTGATAATTAGCTGAATATATATTTTTTAAACGTGTACGTAAGTCAAAATTATTACCCCCCTTTTTATTTTTTCCCCAATTTCTGTTTAACAGAGAGAGGATTTATTAAACACAATTTTAATCATAGTAGTTTTAATAACTCATCTCTAATGACTAATTTATTTTATCTTTTGCCTTGATGACAGTAAATAATATTTTACCTGCTATTTTTTTAATACACTTCTAGTTTAAAGTGACATTTAAAGGCTTAACTGGGTTAGTCAGATTAACTAGGCAGGTTAGGGGAATTAGGCAAGTTATTGTACAACAATAGTTTGTTCAGTAGACTATCGAGAAAAAAATAAAAAACAGGAAAATTTTAGGAAATATTTAAAAAGAAAAAAAATTCAAAGAGGGGCTGTTCATGTGTCTGTTGCGCATGGTTAGTCATGTGGCTCATGGATGACATTACGAATAGGTAAAGGCATTTAAAGCACTAAATCTGATTTGAAGATACCTGCAGAAACCTTTTGTGTAGTTCAGTGTTTGATTTTTATTTATTTTATTTTTTTAAGTTTTAGTCTTTCTAAAAATGCTGCATTGGATTGGCCTTGTTTATTCAAATCTGTTGAACAATACAATAATGTCCGTGTGGAAATTCAAATTTTCAATGTTTAGATGGAAGGCAGTGTTTTCCCACACCTTGGACTGCATAGCACTTCCTGTTCTTTTTTTTCAGTTAATCTCTCTTGTATTTGTAATTTGATTTCATACAGTTGATTGTAAGTTTAATGTAGAGCAGATTTTTTTTCAGCACATTTCTAATCATAATAGTTTTAATAACTCATTTCTAATAACTGATTTATTTTATCTTTGCCGTGATGACAGTAAATAATATTTTACTAGATGTTTTTCAAGACACTTTTACACAGCTTAAAGTGACATTTAAAGGCTTAACTAGGTTAAATAGGTTAACTAGGCAGGGGTTATTCGGCAAGTTTTGTAGACTATTGAAAAAAAATAGTTTAAAGGGGCTAATAATTTTGTCCCTAAAATGGTTTAAAAATTAACTAGATATTAAAGTTTGAGGACAAACTTTATGGTGGCTTGAAAAGCCGAATCTGAAAGTTTGAAGTGGTTTTAAAGTGTAAATAGAATGTTAGTATGATTTTAGCTTGAGTTAACATATTACTAGCATGAATTAGCATGTTAGTAGCATGATTCTTACATGAATTAGCATGTTGTTAGCATGATTCTAGCATGAATTAGTATGTTACTAGCATGATTCTAGCATGAATTAGCATGTTGTTAGCGTGATTCTAGCATGAATTAGCATGTTACTAGCATGATTCTAGCATGAATTAGCATGCTACTAGGATAATTCTAGCATGAATTAGCATGTTAGTAGCATGATTCTTACATGAATTAGCATGTTGTTAGCATGATTCTAGCATGAATTAGCATGTTACTAGCATGATTCTAGCATGAATTAGCATGTTGTTAGCATAATTCTAGCATAAATTAGCATGTTATTAGCATAATTCTAGCATGAATTAGCATGTTGTTAGCATGATTCTAGCATGAATTAGCATTTTACTAGGCGGTTGCTAGGGTGTTTTAAGTGGTTGCTAGGTGGTTGTTGAGGTGGTGCAAGGCAGTTGCTAAAGTGGTCTGACTAGTTGCTAGGTGGTTGCTAAGGTGTTGCTAGACGTTTGCTAGGGTGTTTTGAGTGGTTGCTAGGTGGTTGCTAAGGTGGTGCTAGGCAGTTGCTAAGGTGTTCTGACTAGTTGCTAAGTGGTTACTAAGGTGTTGCAAGGTGGTCGCTAGGGTATTCTGAGTGGTTGCTAGGTGGTTGCTAAGGTGTTGCTTGGCGGTTGCTAGGGTGTTCTGAGTGGTTGCTAAGGTGTTGCTAGGTGGTTGCTAAGGTGTCCTAAGTGGTTGCTAGGTGGTTGCTAGGGTATTCAGAGTGGTTGCTAAGGCGTTGCTAGGTGGTTGCTAGGGTGTCCTGAGTGGTTGCTAGGTGGTTGCTAAGGTGTTGCTAGGCGGTTGCTAGGGTGTCCTGAGTGGTTGCTAGGTGGTTGCTAAGGTGTTGCTAGGCGGTTGCTAGGGTGTTCTGAGTGGTTGCTAGGTGGTTGCTAAGGTGTTGCTAGGTGGTTGCTAAGGTGTCCTAAGTGGTTGCTAGGTGGTTGCTAAGGTGTTGCTAGGTGGCTGCTAAGGTGTTGCTAGGTGGTTGCTAGGGTGTCCTAAGTGGTTGCTAGGTGGTTGCTAAGGTGTTGCTAGGCGGTTGCTTGGGTGTTCTGAGTGGTTGCTAGGTGGTTGCTAAGGTGTTGCTAGGTGGTTGCTAAGGTGTCCTAAGTGTTTGCTAGATGGTTGCTAGGGTATTCTGAGTGGTTGCTAAGGCGTTGCTAGGTGGTTGCTAGGGTGTCCTGAGTGGTGGCTAGGTGGTTGCTAAGGTGTTGCTAGGTGGTTGCTAGGGTGTCCTGAGTGGTTGCTAGGTGGTTGCTAAGGCGTTGCTAGGCAGTTGCTAGGGTGTTCTGAGTGGTTGCTAGGTGGTTGCTAAGGTGTTGCTAGGCGGTTGCTAAGGTGTCCCAAGTGGTTGCTAGGTGGTTGCTAAGGTGTTGCTAGGTGGTTGCTAAGGTATTCTGAGTGGTTGCTAAGGCGTTGCTAGGCGGTTGCTAGGGTGTCCTGAGTGGTCGCTAGGCCCTTACTAAGGCATTACTAGGCCATTGCTAGGTGGTTGCTAGGCGGTTGCTAGGGTAATTTGGGTGGTTGCTAGGCAGTTGCTAGGGTACCCTGGTTGGTTACTAGGCAAGCCTCACATACATGCTTGATAAAACATTTATACTTAGTAAGCATTTCTAGCAAGTTACAGTACTTGGCTAGTCAATATTAGCATGTAGCTAGTCACTGCTAGCATGTGTAGCATATAGGAAGTTCCGTTTGCTAGCATGAGTCAAACGAGCCAATCTCCAAGTCTCTACGATGTTCTGATGCTGAGATATAGCTGTTGATGAAAGGTTGCTAGGGTACTCTGTTTTGTTGCTATGGGCGAGGTTATAGAGTGAACTTAAATGTGGTTGGTTGTCTTATTCAAATGAACCAACCCCCATGTCTCTATGACACTGCTATGCAAAGATATGCATCTTGGCCTATTTTAATGAAAGTCTATGGAATCAATTTGGGGGCGTGGCTTGTGAGCTTTATTATCATATTGAGATGCTCATTGGTTGTCTGAGTCAGATGAGCCATCCCCCAAGTCAATAGGACACTGCTATGCAAAGATATGCATGTAGGCCAGTTATTAACATGAGTCTAGTATGAATTAGCATGTTACTAGCATGATTCTAGTACAAATTAGCATGTCATTAGCATGTTTCTAGTATGAGTTAGCATGTCATTAGCATGATTAGCATATGAGTAGCATGTTGCTAGCAAGATTGGCATGTCATTAGCATTTTAGAATTATAAGCATTTGATAGCACAGCTAATTACATTCTATAGGACAGTTGCTAGGGTGCAGTATGTGGTAGTTAGGGGTGTGGCTAGAAAGTTAAAAGGCCAGTGATTGGCTGCTGGCTAGACTGAGTTAAATGAGCTCAGCCATTAGTCTCTATGACAGTCTGATGCAGAGTTATGAGCTCACAAAGTTTGATCCCATGTAAAGTCAATGAGAGTCTTTTGTAATGAAAGTCTACGGGACAGTTGCTAGGGTGCAGTATGTGGTAGTTAGGGGTGTGGCTAGAAAGTTAAAAGCTCATCAGTTATTGGCAGTTTGGTAGTCTGAGTTAAATGAGCTCAGCCATTGGTCTGTATGACAGTCTGATGCAGAGTTATGAGCTCACAAAGTTTGATCCCATGTTAAGTCAATGAGAGTCTTTTGAATGGAAGTCTACGGGACAGTTGCCATAAGTGGTTGCTAGGGAGTGGCTAGTAAGTCTAAAGGTCATCAGTGATTGGCTGCTGACTAGACTGAGTTGAATGAGGCCTGACTCTAGTCTGTAGGACAGTCTGATGCAGAGTTATGAGCTCACAAAGGTTGACTCAATGTTAAGTCAATGGCAGTTTTTTACAATGGAAGTCTATGGGACAGTTGCTAGGGTGCCAAAAGTGGTTGCTAGGGAGTGGCTAGTAAGTTTAAAGGTCATCAGTTATTGGCTGCTGGCTAGACTGAGTTAAATGAGCCCAGTTAGAAGTCTGTAGGACAGTCTGATGCAGAGTTATGAGGTGACAAAGTTTGACCCAATGTTAAGTCAATGGGAATTTTGGGAATTTTCCGGGTCGTTTTTCGGAAAACCGAAAGTCGAATCAGTCGGAAAAGATATAGCAACCCGAGTCAGACCAGTTTGAAGGTTTGACGAAAGTTTGAGGTGTGAAGCTTGAAAGGGTTAGGAGGAGATAGACTTTAAAATTAGTCTCAGAAGAAAGAAGAAGCAGAACTAGATTCTTAAAGTTTGAGAACAAACTTTGAGGCTGGCTTGTGAAAGCCTGACGGTAATAGTTTATTTAGTTTAAACAGTTTTAAAAAATTATGAAAAGATAGATAGATAGATAGATAGATAGATAGATAGATAGATAGATAGATAGATAGATAGATAGATAGATAGATAGAAAGATAGATAGATAGATAAGCATGTTATTAGCATGATTCTAGCATGAATTAGCATGTTGTTAGCATGATTTTAGCATGAAATAGCATATTGTTAGCATGATTCTATTATGAATTAGCATGTTGCTATTATGATTCTAGCATGAATTAGCATGTTGTTAGCATGAATTAGCATGTTACTAGCATGATTCTAGCATGAATTAGCATGTTGTTAGCATAAATTAGCATGTTACTAGCATGATTCTAGCATGAATTAACATGTTGTTAGCATGATTCTAGCATGAATTAGCATGTGACTAGCATGAATCTAGCATAAATTAACAAGTAACTAGCATGAATTAGCATGTTACTAGCACAATTCTAGCATGAATTAGCATGTTACTAGCATGATTCTAGCATGAATTAGCATGTTGTTAGCATGATTCTAGCATGAATTAGCATGTTACTAGCATGATTTTAGTATGAATTAGCATGTTACTAGCATGATTCTAGCATGAATTAGCATGTTACTAGCATGATTCTAGCATGAATTAGCATGTTGTTAGCATGATTTTAGCATGAATTGGCATGTTACTAGCATGACTCTAGCATGAATTAGCATGTTGTTAGCATGATTCTAGCATGAATTAGCATGTTACTAGCATGATTCTAGCATGAATTAGCATGTTGTTAGCATGAATTAGCATGTGACTAGCATGATTCTAGCATAAATTAGCATGTTGTTAGCATGATTCTAGTATAAATTAGCATGTGACTAGCATGATTCTAGCATGAATTAGCATGTGACTAGCATGATTCTAGCATGAATTAGCATGTAACTAACATGTTTCTAGCATGAATTAGCATATTGTTAGCATGATGGATAAATGGATAGATAGATAGATAGATAGATAGATAGATAGATAGATAGATAGATAGATAGATAGATAGATAGATAGATAGATAGATTGAGAGAGAGAGAGAGAGACAGACAGACAGACAGACAGACAGATAGACAGATAGATAGATAGATAGATAGATAGATAGATAGATAGATAGATAGATAGATAGATGGATGGTGTGCGAGCATGAGTCAAACAAGCCAACCCCCGCCTCTCTACGATGTTCTGATGCTGAGATATAGCTGGTGCCATATCGTTGCTAGGTTAGTCTGTTTTGTTGCTATGGAGTTGATTGACAGCTTAGACTGATGATGTATCAAAGCTTCTTGCCAGTATGAACAGTTAAAAACAACCCCCATGTCTCTATCACACTGCAGCATGACAATATCAGTCTGAACCTCTTTAATGGCAGTCTATGGGACAGTTGCTAGGGAGCAGTATCTGGTTGTTAGGGTGTGGCTAGAAAGTTAAAAGGCCATCAGTGATTGGCTGCTGGCTAGACTGAGTTAAATGAGCTCAGCCATTAGTCTGTAGGACAGTTTGATGCAGAGTTATGAGCTCACAAAGTTTGATCCAATGTAAAGTCAATGAGAGTCTTTTGCAATGGAAGTCTATGGGACGGTTTCTAGGGTCCAAAAGTGGTTGCTAGGGCGTGGCCAGAAAGTTTAAAGGTGATCAGTCATTGGCAGATTGATGGTCTGAGTTAAATGAGCCTAGTTAGAAGTCTGTGTGACATTCTGACGCGGAGTTATGAGGTCGCAAAGTTTGATCCAATGTTACGTCTATGGGATTTTTCCGACGGTCCCGGGACGTTTTTCGGAAAACCGAAAGTCGGATCAGTCGGAAAAGATATAGCAACTCGAGTCAGAATAGTTCGGAGGTCTGACCCAAGTTTGATGGTCATAGCTTGAAAGGCCTAGGACGAGATAGAGTTTAATTTTTAGTCTCAAAAGAAGAATAATAATATAGAACTACATTCTTAAAGTTTGAGAACAAACTTTGAGGCTGGCTTGTGAAAGCCTGACGGTAATAGTTTATTTAGTTTAAACAGTTTTTAAAACTATGAAAAGATAGATGGATGATAGATAGATAGATAGATAGATAGATAGATAGATAGATAGATAGATAGATAGATAGATAGATAGATAGATAGATAGATAGATAGATAGATAGATAGATAGATAGATAGATAGATAGATGGATAGATAGATTAGCATGTTATTAGCATGATTCTAGCATGAATTAGCATGTTTTTAACATGATTCTAGCATGAATTAGCATGTTACTAGCATGATTTTAGCGTGAATTAGCATGTTACTAGCATGATTTTAGCATGAATTAGCATGATTCTAGCATGAATTAGCATGTTGTTAGCATGATTCTAGCATGAATTAGCATGTTACTAGCATGATTCTAGCATGAATTAGCATGTTGTTAGCACGATTCTAGCATGAATTAGCATGTTGTTAGCACGATTCTAGCATGAATTAGCATGTTACTAGCACGATTCTAGCATGAATTAGCATGTTGTTAGCACGAATCTAGCATTAATTAGCATGTTACTAGCATGATTCTAGCATGAATTAGCATGTTGTTAGCATGATTCTAGCATGAATTAGCATGTTACTAGCATGATTTTAGCATGAATTAGCATGTTACTAGCATGATTCTAGCATAAATTAGCATGTTGTTAGCATGATTGTAGCATGAATTAGCATGCTACTAGCATGATTCTAGCATAAATTAGCATGTTACTAGCATGATTCTAGCACAAATTAGCATGTTACTAGCATGATTCTAGCATGAATTAGCATGTTGTTAGCATGATTCTAGCATGAATTAGCATGTTACTAGCATGATTCTAGCATGAATTAGCATGTTGTTAGCATGATTCTAGCATGAATTAGCATGTTACTAGCATGATTCTAGCATGAATTAGCATGTTGTTAGCATGATTCTAACATCAATTAGCATGTTACTAGTATGATTCTAGCATGAATTAGCATGTGAATAGCATGATTCTAGCATGAATTAGCATGTTGTTAGCATGATTCTAGTATAAATTAGCATGTGACTAGCATGATTCTAGCATGAATTAGCATGTGACTAGCATGATTCTAGCCTGAATTAGCATGTTGTTAGCATGATTCTAGTATAAATTAGCATGTGACTAGCATGATTCTAGCATGAATTAGCATGTGACTAGCATGATTCTAGCATGAATTAGCATGTAACTAGCATGTTTCTAGCATGAATTAGCATATTGTTAGCATGATAGATAGATAGATAGATAGATAGATAGATAGATAGATAGATAGATAGATAGATAGATAGATAGATAGATAGATAGATAGATAGATAGATAGATAGAGACAGACAGACAGACAGACAGACAGACAGACAGATATATAGATAGATAGATAGATAGAAAGATAAAGGTAGATAGATAGATAGATAGATAGATAGATAGATAGATAGATAGATAGATAGATAGATAGATAGATAGATAGATAGATAGATAGATAGATAGATAGATAGATAGATAGATAGATAAATAGATAGATAGATACAGACAGACAGACAGACAGACAGACAGACAGATAGATAGATAGATAGATAGATAGATAGATAGATAGATAGATAGATAGATAGATGTAGATAGATAGATAGATAGATAGATAGATAGATAGATAGATAGATAGATAGTGTGCGAGCATGAGTCAAACAAGCCAACCCCCGCCTCTCTACGATGTTCTGATGCTGAGATATAGCTGGTGTCATATCGTTGCTAGGTTAGTCTGTTTTGTTGCTATGGAGTTGATTGACAGCTTAGACTGATAATGTATACAAGCTTCTTGCCAGTATGAACAGTTAAAAACAATCCCCATGTCTCTATCACACTGCAGCATGACAATATCAGTCTGAACCTATTTAATGGCAGTCTATGGGACAGTTGCTAGGGTGCAGTATCTGGTTGTTAGGGTGTGGCTAGAAAGTTAAAAGGCCATCAGTGATTGGCTGCTGGCTAGACTGAGTTAAATGAGCTCTGCCATTAGTCTTTAGGACAGTCTGATGCAGAGTTATGAGCTCACAAAGTTTGATCCCATGTAAAGTCAATGAGAGTATTTTGCAATGGAAGTCTATGGGACGGTTTCTAGGGTCCAAAAGTGGTTGCTAGGGCGTGGCCAGAAAGTTTAAAGGTGGTCAGTCATTGGCAGTTTGATAGTCTGAGTTAAATGAGCCCAGTTAGAAGTCTGTGTGACATTCTGATGCAGAGTTATGAGGTCACAAAGTTTGATCCAATGCTACGTCTATGGGATTTTTCCGACGGTCCCGGGACGTTTTTCGGAAAACCGAAAGTCGGATCAGTCGGAAAAGATATAGCAACTCGAGTCAGAATAGTTCGGAGGTCTGACCCGAGTTTGATGGTCATAGCTTGAAAGGCCTAGGACGAGATAGAGTTTAATTTTTAGTCTCAGAAGAAGAATAATAATATTAACTAGATTCTTAAAGTTTGAGAACAAACTTTGAGGCTGGCTTGTGAAAGCCTGACGGTAATAGTTTATTTAGTTTAAACAGTTTTTAAAAGTATGAAAAGATAGATAGATAGATAGATAGATAGATAGATAGATAGATAGATAGATAGATAGATAGATAGATAGATAGATAGATAGATAGATTACCATGGTATTAGCATGATTCTAACGTGAATTAGCATGTTGTTAGCATGATTCTAGCGTGAATTACCATGTTGTTAGCATGTTTTTAGCATGAATTAGCATGTTGTTAGCATGATTCTAGCATAAATTAGCATGTTGCTAGCATAATTCTAGCATGAATTAGCATGTTACTAGCATGATTTTAGCATGAATTAGAATGTTGTTAGCATGATTTTAGCATGAATTAGCATGTTGTTAGCATGATTCTAGCATGAATTGGCATGTTACTAGCATGATTCTAGCATGAATTAGCATGTTACTAGCACGTTTCTAGCATGAATTAGCATGTTGTTAGCACGATTCTAGCATGAATTAGCATGTTGTTAGCACGATTCTAGCATGAATTAGCATGTGACTAGCACGATTCTAGCATGAATTAGCATGTTACTAGCATGATTCTAGCATGATATAGCATGTTGTTAGCACGATTCTAGCATGAATTAGTATGTTACTAGCATGATTCTAGCATGAATTAGCATGTTACTAGCATGATTCTAGCATGAATTAGCATGTTACAAGCATAATTTTAGCATTAATTAGCATGATTCTAGCATTAATTAGCATGTTGTTAGCATGATTCTAGCATGATTTAGCATGTTACTAGCATGATTCTAGCATGAATTAGCATGTTACTAGCATGATTGTAGCATGAATTAGCATGTTACTAGCACGATTCTATCATGAATTAGCATGTTGTTAGCATGATTCTAGCATGAATTAGCATGTGAATAGCATGATTCTAGCATGAATTAGCATGTTGTTAGCATGATTCTAGCATGAATTAGCATGTGACTAGCATGATTCTAGCATGAATTAGCATGTGACTAGCATGATTCTAGCCTGAATTAGCATGTTGTTAGCATGATTCTAGTATAAATAGCATGTGACTAGCATGATTCTAGCATGAATTAGCATGTGACTAGCATGATTTTAGCATGAATTAGCATGTTACTAGCATGATTCTAGCATAAATTAGCATGTTTTTAGCATGATTCTAGCATGAATTAGCATGCTACTAGCATGATTCTAGCATAAATTAGCATGTTACTAGCATGATTCTAGCACAAATTAGCATGTTACTAGCATGATTCTAGCATGAATTAGCATGTTGTTAGCATGATTCTAGCATGAATTAGCATGTTACTAGCATGATTCTAGCATGAATTAGCATGTTACTAGCACGATTCTAGCATGAATTAGCATGTTGTTAGCACGAATCTAGCATTAATTAGCATGTTACTAGCATGATTCTAGCATGAATTAGCATGTTGTTAGCATGATTCTAGCATGAATTAGCATGTTACTAGCATGATTTTAGCATGAATTAGCATGTTACTAGCATGATTCTAGCATAAATTAGCATGTTGTTAGCATGATTGTAGCATGAATTAGCATGCTACTAGCATGATTCTAGCATAAATTAGCATGTTACTAGCATGATTCTAGCACAAATTAGCATGTTACTAGCATGATTCTAGCATGAATTAGCATGTTGTTAGCATGATTCTAGCATGAATTAGCATGTTACTAGCATGATTCTAGCATGAATTAGCATGTTGTTAGCATGATTCTAGCATGAATTAGCATGTTACTAGCATGATTCTAGCATGAATTAGCATGTTGTTAGCATGATTCTAACATCAATTAGCATGTTACTAGTATGATTCTAGCATGAATTAGCATGTGAATAGCATGATTCTAGCATGAATTAGCATGTTGTTAGCATGATTCTAGTATAAATTAGCATGTGACTAGCATGATTCTAGCATGAATTAGCATGTGACTAGCATGATTCTAGCCTGAATTAGCATGTTGTTAGCATGATTCTAGTATAAATTAGCATGTGACTAGCATGATTCTAGCATGAATTAGCATGTGACTAGCATGATTCTAGCATGAATTAGCATGTAACTAGCATGTTTCTAGCATGAATTAGCATATTGTTAGCATGATAGATAGATAGATAGATAGATAGATAGATAGATAGATAGATAGATAGATAGATAGATAGATAGATAGATAGATAGATAGAGACAGACAGACAGACAGACAGACAGACAGACAGACAGATATATAGATAGATAGATAGATAGAAAGATAAAGGTAGATAGATAGATAGATAGATAGATAGATAGATAGATAGATAGATAGATAGATAGATAGATAGATAGATAGATAGATAAATAGATAGATAGATACAGACAGACAGACAGACAGACAGACAGATAGATAGATAGATAGATAGATAGATAGATAGATAGATAGATAGATAGATAGATAGATAGATAGATAGATAGATGTAGATAGATAGATAGATAGATAGATAGATAGATAGATAGATAGATAGTGTGCGAGCATGAGTCAAACAAGCCAACCCCCGCCTCTCTACGATGTTCTGATGCTGAGATATAGCTGGTGTCATATCGTTGCTAGGTTAGTCTGTTTTGTTGCTATGGAGTTGATTGACAGCTTAGACTGATAATGTATACAAGCTTCTTGCCAGTATGAACAGTTAAAAACAATCCCCATGTCTCTATCACACTGCAGCATGACAATATCAGTCTGAACCTCTTTAATGGCAGTCTATGGGACAGTTGCTAGGGTGCAGTATCTGGTTGTTAGGGTGTGGCTAGAAAGTTAAAAGGCCATCAGTGATTGGCTGCTGGCTAGACTGAGTTAAATGAGCTCTGCCATTAGTCTTTAGGACAGTCTGATGCAGAGTTATGAGCTCACAAAGTTTGATCCCATGTAAAGTCAATGAGAGTATTTTGCAATGGAAGTCTATGGGACGGTTTCTAGGGTCCAAAAGTGGTTGCTAGGGCGTGGCCAGAAAGTTTAAAGGTGGTCAGTCATTGGCAGTTTGATAGTCTGAGTTAAATGAGCCCAGTTAGAAGTCTGTGTGACATTCTGATGCAGAGTTATGAGGTCACAAAGTTTGATCCAATGCTACGTCTATGGGATTTTTCCGACGGTCCCGGGACGTTTTTCGGAAAACCGAAAGTCGGATCAGTCGGAAAAGATATAGCAACTCGAGTCAGAATAGTTCGGAGGTCTGACCCGAGTTTGATGGTCATAGCTTGAAAGGCCTAGGACGAGATAGAGTTTAATTTTTAGTCTCAGAAGAAGAATAATAATATTAACTAGATTCTTAAAGTTTGAGAACAAACTTTGAGGCTGGCTTGTGAAAGCCTGACGGTAATAGTTTATTTAGTTTAAACAGTTTTTAAAAGTATGAAAAGATAGATAGATAGATAGATAGATAGATAGATAGATAGATAGATAGATAGATAGATAGATAGATAGATAGATAGATAGATAGATAGATTACCATGGTATTAGCATGATTCTAACGTGAATTAGCATGTTGTTAGCATGATTCTAGCGTGAATTACCATGTTGTTAGCATGTTTTTAGCATGAATTAGCATGTTGTTAGCATGATTCTAGCATAAATTAGCATGTTGCTAGCATAATTCTAGCATGAATTAGCATGTTACTAGCATGATTTTAGCATGAATTAGAATGTTGTTAGCATGATTTTAGCATGAATTAGCATGTTGTTAGCATGATTCTAGCATGAATTGGCATGTTACTAGCATGATTCTAGCATGAATTAGCATGTTACTAGCACGTTTCTAGCATGAATTAGCATGTTGTTAGCACGATTCTAGCATGAATTAGCATGTTGTTAGCACGATTCTAGCATGAATTAGCATGTGACTAGCACGATTCTAGCATGAATTAGCATGTTACTAGCATGATTCTAGCATGATATAGCATGTTGTTAGCACGATTCTAGCATGAATTAGTATGTTACTAGCATGATTCTAGCATGAATTAGCATGTTACTAGCATGATTCTAGCATGAATTAGCATGTTACAAGCATAATTTTAGCATTAATTAGCATGATTCTAGCATTAATTAGCATGTTGTTAGCATGATTCTAGCATGATTTAGCATGTTACTAGCATGATTCTAGCATGAATTAGCATGTTACTAGCATGATTGTAGCATGAATTAGCATGTTACTAGCACGATTCTATCATGAATTAGCATGTTGTTAGCATGATTCTAGCATGAATTAGCATGTGAATAGCATGATTCTAGCATGAATTAGCATGTTGTTAGCATGATTCTAGCATGAATTAGCATGTGACTAGCATGATTCTAGCATGAATTAGCATGTGACTAGCATGATTCTAGCCTGAATTAGCATGTTGTTAGCATGATTCTAGTATAAATAGCATGTGACTAGCATGATTCTAGCATGAATTAGCATGTGACTAGCATGATTTTAGCATGAATTAGCATGTTACTAGCATGATTCTAGCATAAATTAGCATGTTTTTAGCATGATTCTAGCATGAATTAGCATGCTACTAGCATGATTCTAGCATAAATTAGCATGTTACTAGCATGATTCTAGCACAAATTAGCATGTTACTAGCATGATTCTAGCATGAATTAGCATGTTGTTAGCATGATTCTAGCATGAATTAGCATGTTACTAGCATGATTCTAGCATGAATTAGCATGTTATTAGCATGATTCTAGCATGAATTAGCATGTTACTAGCATGATTCTAGCATGAATTAGCATGTTGTTAGCATGATTCTAACATCAATTAGCATGTTACTAGCATGATTCTAGCATGAATTAGCATGTGAATAGCATGATTCTAGCATGAATTAGCATGTTGTTAGCATGATTCTAGTATAAATTAGCATGTGACTAGCATGATTCTAGCATGAATTAGCATGTGACTAGCATGATTCTAGCCTGAATTAGCATGTTGTTAGCATGATTCTAGTATAAATTAGCATGTGACTAGCATGATTCTAGCATGAATTAGCATGTGACTAGCATGATTCTAGCATGAATTAGCATGTAACTAGCATGTTTCTAGCATGAATTAGCATATTGTTAGCATGATAGATAGATAGATAGATAGATAGATAGATAGATAGATAGATAGATAGATAGATAGATAGATAGATAGATAGATAGATAGATAGATAGATAGATAGATAGAGACAGACAGACAGACAGACAGACAGACAGACAGACAGACAGATAGATAGATAGATAGATAGATAGATAGATAGATAGATAGATAGATAGATTGATAGATAGATAGATAGATAGATAGATAGATAGATAGATAGATAGATAGATAGATAGATAGATAGAGGTAGATAGATAGATAGATAGATAGATAGATAGATAGATAGATAGATAGATAGATAGATAGATTGATAGAGACAGACAGACAGACAGACAGACAGACAGATAGATAGATAGATAGATAGATAGATGTAGATAGATAGATAGATAGATAGATAGATAGATAGATAGATAGATAGATAGATAGAAAGATGTAGATAGATAGATAGATAGATAGATAGATAGATAGATAGATAGATAGATAGATAGATAGATAGTGTGCGAGCATGAGTCAAACAAGCCAACCCCCGCCTCTCTACGATGTTCTGATGCTGAGATATAGCTGGTGTCATATCGTTGCTAGGTTAGTCTGTTTTGTTGCTATGGAGTTGATTGACAGCTTAGACTGATGATGTATACAAGCTTCTTGCCAGTATGAACAGTTAAAAACAATCCCCATGTCTCTATCACACTGCAGCATGACAATATCAGTCTGAACCTATTTAATGGCAGTCTATGGGACAGTTGCTAGGGTGCAGTATCTGGTTGTTAGGGTGTGGCAAGAAAGTTAAAAGGCCATCAGTGATTGGCTGCTGGCTAGACTGAGTTAAATGAGCTCAGCCATTAGTCTGTAGGACAGTCTGATGCAGAGTTATGAGCTCACAAAGTTTGATCCCATGTAAAGTCAATGAGAGTATTTTGCAATGGAAGTCTATGGGACGGTTTCTAGGGTCCAAAAGTGGTTGCTAGGGCGTGGCCAGAAAGTTTAAAGGTGGTCAGTCATTGGCAGTTTGATAGTCTGAGTTAAATGAGCCCAGTTAGAAGTCTGTGTGACATTCTGATGCGGAGTTATGAGGTCACAAAGTTTGATCCAATGTTACGTCTATGGGATTTTTCCGACGGTCCCGGGACGTTTTTCGGAAAACCGAAAGTCGGATCAGTCGAAAAAGATATAGCAACTCGAGTCAGAATAGTTCGGAGGTCTGACCCAAGTTTGATGGTCATAGCTTGAAAGGCCTAGGACGAGATAGAGTTTAATTTTTAGTCTCAGAAGAAGAATAATAAAATTAACTAGATTCTTAAAGTTTGAGAACAAACTTTGAGGCTGGCTTGTGAAAGCCTGACGGTAATAGTTCATTTAGTTTAAACAGTTTTAAAAAGTATGAAAAGATAGATAGATAGATAATAGATAGATAGATAGATAGATAGATTAGCATGTTATTAGCATGATTCTAACGTGAAATAGCATGTTGTTAGCATGATTCTAGCATGAATTAGCATGTTACTAGCATGATTTTAGCATAAATTAGCATGTTGTTAGCATGATTTTAGCATGAATTAGCATGTTACTAGCATGATTCTAGCATGAATTAGCATGTTGTTAGCATGATTCTAGCATGAATTAGCATGTTACTAGCATGATTCTAGCATGAATTAGCATGTACCTAGCATGATTTTAACATGAATTACCATGTTACTGGCATGATTTTAGCATGAATTAGCACGATTCTAGCATGAATTAGCATGTTGTTAGCATAATTCTAGCATGAATTAGCATGTTGGTAGCATGATTTTAGCATGAATTAGCATGTTACTAGCACGTTTCTAGCATGAATTAGCATGTTGTTAGCATGATTCTAGCATGAATTAGCATGTTACTAGCAGGTTTCTAGCATGAATTAGCATGTTACTAGCATGATTCTAGCATGAATTAGCATGTTGTTAGCACGATTCTAGCATGAATTAGCATGTTACTAGCACGATTCTAGCATGAATTAGCATGTTACTAGCATAATTTTAGCATTAATTAGCATGATTCTAGCATGAATTAGCATGTTTTTAGCATGATTCTAGCATGATTTAGCATGTTTTTAGCACGATTCTAGCATGAATTAGCATGTTACTAGCATGATTCTAGCATGAATTAGCATGTTAGCATAATTCTAGCATGAATTAGCATGTTACTAGCATGATTTTAGTATGAATTAGCATGTTACTAGCACGATTCTAGCATGAATTAGCATGTTACTAGCATGATTCTAGCATGAATTAGCATGTACCTAGCATGATTTTAACATGAATTAGCATGTTACTAGCATGATTTTAGCATGAATTAGCATGTTAGCATAATTCTAGCATGAATTAGCATGTTACTAGCATGATTTTAGTATGAATTAGCATGTTACTAGCACGATTCTAGCATGAATTAGCATGTTACTAGCATGATTCTAGCATGAATTAGCATGTACCTAGCATGATTTTAACATGAATTAGCATGTTACTAGCATGATTTTAGCATGAATTAGCACGATTCTAGCATGAATTAGCATGTTGTTAGCATGATTCTAGCATGAATTAGAATGTTACTAGCATGATTCTAGCATGAATTATCATGTTCTTAGCATGATTCTAGCATGAATTAGCATGTTACTAGCATGATTCTAGCATGAATTAGCATGTTACTAGCATGATTCTAGCATGAATTAGCATGTTGTTAGCACGATTCTAGCATGAATTAGCATTTGACTAGCATGATTCGAGCATGAATTAGCATGTGACTAGCATGATTCTAGCATGAATTAGCATGTTGTTAGCATGATTCTAGCATGAATTAGCATGTTACTAGCATGATTCTAGCATAAATTAGCATGTTGTTAGCATGATTCTAACATGAATTAGCATGTTACTAGCATGATTCTAGCACGAATTAGCATGTTGTTAGCATGATTCTAACATGAATTAGCATGTTACTAGCATGATTCTAGCATGAATTAGCATGTTGTTAGCATGATTCTAGCATGAATTAGCATGTGACTAGCATGATTCTAGCATGAATTAGCATGTTGTTAGCATGATTCTAGTATGAATTAGCATGTGACTGGCATGATTCTAGCATGAATTAGCATGTGACTAGCATGATTCTAGGATGAATTAGCATGTAACTAGCATGATTCTAGCATGAATTAGCATGTTGTTAGCATGATGGATAGATAGATAGAGATAGATAGATAGATAGATAGATAGATAGATAGATAGATAGATAGATAGATAGATAGAGGTAGATAGATAGATAGATAGATAGATAGATAGATAGATAGATAGATAGATAGATAGATAGATAGATAGATAGATAGATAGATAGATAGATAGATAGATAGAGGTAGGTAGGTAGATAGATAGAGGTACGTAGATAGATAGATAGATAGATAGATAGATAGATAGATAGATAGATAGATAGATAGATAGATAGATAGATAGATAGATAGATAGATAGATAGAGGTAGGTAGGTAGATAGATAGAGGTACGTAGATAGATAGATAGATAGATAGATAGATAGATAGATAGATAGATAGATAGATAGATAGATAGATGGATAGATAGGTAGAGGTAGATAGATAGATAGATAGATAGATAGATAGATAGATAGATAGATAGATAGATAGATAGATAGATAGATAGATAGATAGATAGATAGATAGATGGTGTAAGAGCATGAGTCAAACAAGCCAACCCCCGCCTCTCTACGATGTTCTGATGCTGAGATATAGCTGCTGTTATATCGTTGCTAGGTTAGTCTGTTTTGTTGCTATGGAGTTGATTGACAGCTTAGACTGATGATGTATAAAAGCTTCTTGCCAGTATGAACAGTTAAAAACAACCCCCATGTCTCTATCACACTGCAGCATGACAATATCAGTCTGAACCTCTTTAATTGCAGTCTATGGGACAGTTGCTAGGGTGCAGTATCTGGTTGTTAGGGTGTGGCTAGAAAGTTAAAAGGCCATCAGTGATTGGCTGCTGGCTAGACTGAGTTAAATGAGCCTAGCCATTAGTCTGTAGGACAGTCTGATGCAGAGTTATGAGCTCACAAAGTTTGATCCCATGTAAAGTCAATGAGAGTCTTTTGCAATGGAAGTCTATGGGACGGTTTCTAGGGTCCAAAAGTGGTTGCTAGGGCGTGGCCAGAAAGTTTAAAGGTGATCAGTCATTGGCAGTTTGATAGTCTGAGTTAAATGAGCCCAGTTAGAAGTCTGTGTGACATTCTGATGCGGAGTTATGAGGTCACAAAGTTTGATCCAATGTTACGTCTATGGGATTTTTCCGACGGTCCCGGGACGTTTTTCGGGAAACCGAAAGTCGGATCAGTCAGAAAGGATATAGCAACTCGAGTCAGAATAGTTCGGAGGTCTGACCCAAGTTTGATGGTCATAGCTTGAATGGCCTAGGACGAGATAGAGTTTAATTTTTAGTCTCAGAAGAAGAATAATATAGAACTAGATTCTTAAAGTTTGAGAACAAACTTTGAGGCTGGCTTGTGAAAGCCTGACGGTAATAGTTTATTTAAACAGTTTTAAAAAGTATGAAAAGATAGATAGATAGATAGATAGATAGATAGATAGATAGATAGATAGATAGATAGATAGATAGATAGATAGATAGATAGATAGATAGATAGATAGATGTTGTTAGCATGATTCTAGCATGAATTAGCATAATGTTAGCATGATTCTAGCATGAATTAGCATGTTGTTAGCATGATTCTAGCATGAATTAGCATGTTGTTAGCATGATTCTAGCATGAATTAGCATAATGTTAGCATGATTCTAGCATGAATTAGCATGTTGTTAGAATGATTCTAGCATGAATTAGCATGTTGTTAGCATGATTCTAGCATGATTTAGCATGTTGTTAGCATGATTTAGCATGTTGTTAGCATAATTCTAGCATGAATTAGCATGTTACTAGCATGATTCTAGTATGAATTAGCATGTTACTAGCATGATTCTAGCATGATATAGCATGTTACTAGCATGATTCTAGCATGAATTAGCATGTACCTAGCATGATTTTAACATGAATTAGCATGTTACTAGCATGATTTTAGCATAAATTAGCATGATTCTAGCATGAATTAGCAGGTTGTTAGCATGATTCTAGCATGAATTAGCATGTTACTAGCATGATTCTAGCATGAATTATCATGTTGTTACCATGATTCTAGCATGAATTAGTATGTTACTAGCATGATTCTAGCATGAATTAGCATGTTACTGACATGATTCTAGCATAAATTAGCATGTTGTTAGCACGATTTTAGCATGAATTAGCATTTGACTAGCATGATTCTAGCATGAATTAGCGTGTGACTAGCATGATTCTAGCATGAATTAGCATGTTGTTAGCATGATTCTAGCATGAATTAGCATGTTACTAGCATGATTCTAGCATGAATTAGCATGTTGTTAGCATGATTCTAACATGAATTAGCATGCTACTAGCATGATTCTAACATGAATTAGCATGTTGTTAGCATGATTCTAGCATGAATTAGCATGTGACTAGCATGATTCTAGCATGAATTAGCATGTTGTTAGCATGATTCTAGTATGAATTAGCATGTGACTGGCATGATTCTAGCATGAATTAGCATGTGACTAGCATGATTCTAGCATAAATTAGCATGTAACTAGCATGATTCTAGCATGAATTAGCATGTGACTAGCATGATTCTAGCATGAATTAGCATGTAACTAGCATGATTCTAGCATGAATTAGCATGTTGTTAGCATGATGGATAGATAGATAGAGGTAGATAGATAGATAGATAGATAGATAGATAGATAGATAGATAGATAGATAGATAGATAGATAGATAGATAGATAGATAGATAGATAGATAGATAGATAGATAGATAGTTAGAGATAGATAGATAGATAGATAGATAGATAGATAGATAGATAGATAGATAGTTAGAGATAGATAGATAGATAGATAGATAGATAGATAGATAGATAGATAGATAGATAGATAGATAGATAGATAGTTAGAGATAGATAAATAGATAGATAGATAGATAGATAGATAGATAGATAGATAGATAGATAGATAGATAGATAGATAGATAGGTAGAGGTAGATAGATAGATAGATAGATAGATAGATAGATAGATAGATAGATAGATAGATAGATAGATGGTGTGCGAGCCTGATTCAAACAAGCCAACCCCCGCCTCTCTACGATGTTCTGATGCTGAGATATAGCTGCTATTATATCGTTGCTAGGTTAGTCTGTTTTGTTGCTATGGAGTTGATTGACAGCTTAGACTGATGATGTATCAAAGCTTCTTGCCCGTATGAACAGTTAAACACAACCCCCATGTCTCTATCACACTGCAGCATGACAATATCAGTCTGAACCTCTTTAATGGCAGTCTATGGGACAGTTGCTAGGGTGCAGTATCTGGTTGTTAGGGTGTGGCTAGAAAGTTAAAAGGCCATCAGTGATTGGCTGCTGGCTAGACTGAGTTAAATGAGCTCAATCATTAGTCTGTAGGACAGTCTGATGCAGAGTTATGGGTTCACAAAGTTTGATCCCATGTAAAGTCAATGAGAGTATTTTGCAATGGAAGTCTATGGGACGGTTTCTAGGGTCCAAAAGTGGTTGCTAGGGCGTGGCCAGAAAGTTTAAAGGTGGTCAGTCATTGGCAGTTTGATAGTCTGAGTTAAATGAGCCCAGTTAGAAGTCTGTGTGACATTCTGATGCGGAGTTATGAGGTCACAAAGTTTGATCCAATGTTATGTCTATGGGATTTTTCCGACGGTCCCGGGACGTTTTTCGGAAAACCGAAAGTCGGATCAGTCGGAAAGGATATAGCAACTCGAGTCAGAATAGTTCGGAGGTCTGACCCGAGTTTGATGGTCATAGCTTGAAAGGCCTAGGACGAGATAGAGTTTAATTTTTAGTCTCAGAAGAAGAATAATAATATTAATAATAATAATAAGTTTAATAGGATAACAGTAGTCTGGCTTGCTACACAAGCCAGCCTAATAATAAGTTTAATAGGATAACAGTAGTCTGGCTTGCTACACAAGCCAGCCTAACTAGATTCTTAAAGTTTGAGAACAAACTTTGAGGCTGGCTTGTGAAAGCCTGACGGTAGTAGTTTATTTAAACAGTTTTAAAAAGTATGAAAAGATAGATAGATAGATAGATAGATAGATAGATAGATAGATAGATAGATAGATAGATAGATAGATAGATAGATAGATAGATAGATAGATAGATAGATAGATAGATTGTTAGCATGTTAGCATGATTCTAGCATGAATTAGCATGTTGTTAGCATGATTCTAGCATGAATTAGCATGTTGTTAGCATGATTCTAGCATGATTTAGCATGTTATTAGCATGATTCTAGAATGATTTAGCATGTTGTTAGCATGATTCTAGCATGAATTAGCATGTTACTAGCATGATTCTAGCATGAATAAGCATGTTACTAGAATGATTCTAGCATGAATTAGCATGTTACTAGCATGATTCTAGTATGAATTAGCATGTTACTAGCACGATTCTAGCATGAATTAGCATGTTACTAGCATGATTCTAGCATGAATTAGCATGTACCTAGCTTGATTTTATCAAGAATTAGCATGTTACTAGCATGATTTTAGCATGAATTAGCACGATTCTAGCATGAATTAGCATGTTGTTAGCATGATTCTAGCAAGAATTAGCATGTTACTAGCATGATTCTAGCATGAATTAGCATGTTGTTAGCATGATTCTAGCATGAATTAGTATGTTACTAGCATGATTCTAGCATGAATTAGCATGTTACTAGCATGATTCTAGCATGAATTAACATGTTACTAGCATGATTCTAGCGTGAATTAGCATGTTATTAGCATGATTCTAGCATGCATTAGCATGTTACTAGCATGATTCTAGTATGAATTAGCATGTTACTAGCATGATTCTAGCATGAATTAGCATGTGACTAGCATGATTCTAGCTTGAATTAGCATGTTGTTAGCATGATTTTAGCATGAATTAGCATGTTCCTAGCATGAATCTAGCATGAATTAGCATGTTGTTAGCATGATTCTAACATGAATTAGCATGCTACTAGCATGATTCTAGCACAAATTAGCATGTTGTTAGCATGATTCTAACATGATTTAGCATGTAACTAGCATGATTCTAGCATGAATTAGCATGTTGTTAGCATGATTCTAGCATGAATTAGCATGTGACTAGCATGATTGTAGCATGAATTAGCATGTTGTTAGCATGATTCTAGTATGAATTAGCATGTGACTGGCATGATTCTAGCATGAATTAGCATGTGACTAGCATGATTCTAGCATGACTTAGCATGTAACTAGCATGATTCTAGCATGAATTAGCATGTTGTTAGCATGATGGATAGATAGATAGATAGATAGATAGATAGATAGATAGATAGATAGATAGATAGATAGAGGTAGATAGATAGATAGATAGATAGATAGATAGATAGATAGATAGATAGATAGATAGAGGTAGATAGATAGATAGATAGATAGATAGATAGATAGATAGATAGATAGATAGATAGATAGATAGATAGATAGAGGTAGGTAGGTAGATAAATAGAGGTACGTAGATAGATAGATAGATAGATAGATAGATAGATAGATAGATAGATAGATAGACAGACAGACAGACAGACAGACAGACAGACAGACAGACAGATAGATAGATAGATAGATAGATAGATAGATAGATAGATAGATAGATAGATAGATAGATAGAGGTAGATAGATAGATAGATAGATAGATAGATAGATAGATAGATAGATAGATAGATAGATAGATAGATAGATAGATAGATAGAGGTAGGTAGGTAGATAAATAGAGGTACGTAGATAGATAGATAGATAGATAGATAGATAGATAGATAGATAGATAGACAGACAGACAGATAGATAGATAGATAGATAGATAGATAGATAGATAGATAGATAGATAGATAGATAGATAGATAGATAGATAGATAGATAGATAGATAGATAGAGGTAGGTAGGTGGATGGATGGATGGATGGATGGATGGATGGATGGATAGATAGATAGATAGATAGATAGATAGATAGATAGATAGATAGATAGATAGATAGATAGATAGATAGATAGATAGATAGATAGATAGATAGATAGATAGATAGATAGATAGATAGATGGTGTGCGAGCCTGATTCAAACAAGCCAACCCCCGCCTCTCTACGATGTTCTGATGCTGAGATATAGCTGCTATTATATCGTTGCTAGGTTAGTCTGTTTTGTTGCTATGGAGTTGATTGACAGCTTAGACTGATGATGTATCAAAGCTTCTTGCCAGTATGAACAGTTAAAAACAACCCCCATGTCTCTATCACACTGCAGCATGACAATATCAGTCTGAACCTCTTTAATGGCAGTCTATGGGACAGTTGCTAGGGTGCAGTATCTGGTTGTTAGGGTGTGGCTAGAAAGTTAAAAGGCCATCAGTGATTGGCTGCTGGCTAGACTGAGTTAAATGAGCTCAATCATTAGTCTGTAGGACAGTCTGATGCAGAGTTATGAGCTCACAAAGTTTGATCCCATGTAAAGTCAATGAGAGTATTTTGCAATGGAAGTCTATGGGACGGTTTCTAGGGTCCAAAAGTGGTTGCTAGGGCGTGGCCAGAAAGTTTAAAGGTGGTCAGTCATTGGCAGTTTGATAGTCTGAGTTAAATGAGCCCAGTTAGAAGTCTGTGTGACATTCTGATGCGGAGTTATGAGGTCACAAAGTTTGATCCAATGTTACGTCTATGGGATTTTTCCGACGGTCCCGGGACGTTTTTCGGAAAACCGAAAGTCGGATCAGTCGGAAAGGATATAGCAACTCGAGTCAGAATAGTTCGGAGGTCTGACCCGAGTTTGATGGTCATAGCTTGAAAGGCCTAGGACGAGATAGAGTTTAATTTTTAGTCTCAGAAGAAGAATAATAATATTAATAATAATAAGTTTAATAGGATAACAGTAGTCTGGCTTGCTACACAAGCCAGCCTAATAACTAGATTCTTAAAGTTTGAGAACAAACTTTGAGGCTGGCTTGTGAAAGCCTGATGGTAATAGTTTATTTAGTTTAAACAGTTTTAAAAAGTATGAAAAGATAGATAGATAGATAGATAGATAGATAGATAGATAGATAGATAGATAGATAGATAGATAGATAGATAGATAGATAGATAGATAGATAGATAGATAGATAGATAGATAGATAGATAGATAGATGATGGAGGGATGGATAGATGATGGAGGGATGGATGGATGGATGGATGGATGGTGTGCTAGCATGAGTCAAACAAGCCAACCCCCGCTTCTCTACGATGTTCTGATACTGAGATATAGCTGCTGTTATATCGTTGCTAGGTTAGTCTGTTTTGTTGCTATGGAGTGGATTGGCAGCTTAGACTGATGATGTATCCAAGCTTCTTGCCAGTATGAACAGGTAAAAGCAACACCCATGTCTCTATCACACTGCAGCATGACAATATCAATCTGAACCTCTATAATGGCAGTCTATGGGACCGTTGCTAGGGTGCTGTATCTGGTTGTTAGGGGTGTGGCTAGAAAGTTAAAAGCTCATCAGTTATTGGTAGTTTGGTAGTCTGAGTTAAATGAGCCCAGTTAGAAGCCTGTAGGACAGTCTGATGCAGACTTATGAGGTCACAAAGTTTGGTCCAATGTTAAGTCAATGGGATTTTTCTGACGGTCCCGGGATGTTTTTCGGAAAACCAAAAGTAGGATCAGTCGGAAAAGATATAGCAACCCGAGTCAGACCAGTTTGGAGATCTGGTGTGAGTTTGGTGGGCATAGCTTGAAAGCTCTAGGAGGAGATAGAGTTTAATTTTTAGTCTCAGAAGAAAAATAGGATAACAATAGTCTGGCTTGCTACACAAGCCAGCCTAATAATAATAAGTTTAATAGGATAACAGTAGTCTGGCTTGCTACACAAGCCAGCCTAACTAGATAGTAAAGTTTGAGGACAAACTTTATGGTGGCTTGAAAAGCCGAATCTGAAAGTTTGAAGTGGTTTTAAAGTGTAAATAGCATGTTAGCATGATTTTAGCTTGAGGTAACATATTACTAGCATGAATTAGCATGTTAGTAGCATGATTCTTACATGAATTAGCATGTTGTTAGCATGATTCTAGCATGAATTAGCAAGTTACTAGCATGTTTCTAACATGAATTAGCATGTTGTTAGCGTGATTCTAGTATGAATTAGCATGTTACTAGCATGATTCTAGCATGAATTAGCATGCTACTTGGATAATTCTAGCATGAATTAGCATGTTAGTAGCATGATTCTTACATGAATTAGCATGTTAGCATGATTCTAGCATGAATTAGCATGTTACTAGCATGATTCTAGCATGAATTAGCATGTTGTTAACATAAATCTAGCATAAATTAGCATGTTACTAGTATGATTCTAGCATGAATTAGCATGTTGTTAGCATGATTCTAGCATGAATTAGCATTTTACTAGGCGGTTGCTAGGGTGTTTTAAGTGGTTGCTAAGGTGGTGCCAGGCAGTTGCTAAGGTGGTCTGACTAGTTGCTAGGTGGTTGCTAAGGTGTTGCTAGACGGTTGCTAGGGTGTTTTGAGTGGTTGCTAGGTGGTTGCTAAGGTGGTGCTAGGCAGTTGCTAAGGTGTTCTGACTAGTTGCTTAGTGGTTACTAAGGTGTTGCAAGGTGGTCGCTAGGGTATTCTGAGTGGTTGCTAGGTTGTTGCTAAGGTGTTGCTAGGCGGTTGCTAGGGTGTTCTGAGTGGTTGCTAAGGTGTTGCTAGGTGGTTGCTAAGGTATCCTAAGTGGTTGCTAGGTGGTTGCTAAGGTGTTGCTAGGTGGTTGCTAAGGTGTTGCTAGGCGGTTGCTAGGGTGTCCTAAGTGGTTGCTAAGGTGATGCTAGGGTGTTCTGAGTGGTTGCTAGGTGGTTGCTAAGGTGTTGCTAGGTGGTTGCTAAGGTGTCCTAAGTGGTTGCTAGGTGGTTGCTAAGGTGTTGCTAGGTGGTTGCTAAGGTGTTGCTAGGCGGTTGCTAGGGTGTCCTAAGTGGTTGCTAGATGGTTGCTAAGGTGTTGCTAGGCAGTTGCTAAGGTGTTGCTAGGTGGTTGCAAAGGTGTCCTAAGTGGTTGCTAGGTGGTTGCTAAGGTGTTGCTAGGTGGTTGCTAAGGTGTTGCTAGGCGGTTGCTAGGGTGTCCTAAGTGGTTGCTAGGTGGTTGCTAAGGTGTTGCTAGGTGGTTGCTAGGGTATTCTGAGTGGTTGCTAAGGTGTTGCTAGGTGGTTGCTAGGGTGTCCTGAGTGGTTGCTAGGTGGTTGCTAAGGTGTTGCTAGGTGGTTGCTAGGGTGTCCTGAGTGGTTGCTAGGTGGTTGCTAAGGCGTTGCTAAGCAGTTGCTAGGGTGTTCTGAGTGGTTGCTAGGTGGTTGCTAAGGTGTTGCTAGGTGGTTGCTAAGGTGTCCTAAGTGGTTGCTAGGTGGTTGCTAGGTGGTTGCTAAGGTGTTGCTAGGCGGTTGCTAGGGTGTCCTAAGTGGTTCCTAGGTGGTTGCTAAGGTGTTGCTAGGCGGTTGCTAAGGTGTCCTAAGTGGTTGCTAGGTGGTTGCTAAGGTGTTGCTAGGTGGTTGCTAGGGTATTCTGAGTGGTTGCTAAGGCGTTGCTAGGTGGTTGCTAGGGTGTCCTGAGTGGTTGCTAGGTGGTTGCTAAGGTGTTGCTAGGTGGTTGCTAGGGTGTCCTGAGTGGTTGCTAGGTGGTTGCTAAGGCGTTGCTAAGCAGTTGCTAGGGTGTTCTGAGTGGTTGCTAGGTGGTTGCTAAGGTGTTGCTAGGTGGTTGCTAAGGTGTCCTAAGTGGTTGCTAGGTGGTTGCTAGGTGGTTGCTAAGGTGTTGCTAGGCGGTTGCTAGGGTGTCCTAAGTGGTTCCTAGGTGGTTGCTAAGGTGTTGCTAGGCGGTTGCTAAGGTGTCCCAAGTGGTAGCTAGGTGGTTGCTAAGGCGTTGCTAGGCGGTTGCTAGGGTGTCCTTAGTGGTCGCTAGGCCCTTACTAAGGCATTACTAGGCCGTTGCTAGGCGGTTGCTAGGGTAGTTTGGGTGGTTTCTAGGCAGTTGCTAGGGTACCCTGGTTGGTTACTAGGCAAGCCTCACATACATGCTTGATAAAACATTTATACTTAGTAAGCATTTCTAGCAAGTTACAGTACTTGGCTAGTCAATATTAGCATGTAGCTAGTCACTGCTAGCATGTGTAGCATATAGGAAGTTCCGTATGCTAGCATGAGTCAAACGAGCCAATCTCCAAGTCTCTACGATGTTCTGATGCTGAGATATAGCTGTTGATGAATGGTTGCTAGGGTACTCTGTTTTGTTGCTATGGGCGAGGTTACAGAGTGAACTTGAATGTGATTGGTTGTCTTAGTCAAATGAACCAACCCCCTTGTCTCTATGACACTGCTATGCAAAGATATGCATCTTGGCCTATTTTAATGGAAGTCTATGGAATCAATTTGGGGGCGTGGCTTGTGAGCTTTATTATCATATTGAGATGCTCATTGGTTGTCTGAGTCAGATGAGCCATCCCCCAAGTCAATAGGACACTGCTATGCAAAGATATGCATGTAGGCCAGTTATTAACATGAGTCTAGTATGAATTAGCATGTTACTAGCATGATTCTAGTTCAAATTAGCATGTCATTAGCATGTTTCCAGTATGAGTTAGCATGTCATTAGCATGATTAGCATATGAGTAGCATGTTGCTAGCATGATTGGCATGTCATTAGCATGTTAGAGTTATAAGCATTTGATAGCACAGCTAATTACATTATATAGGACAGTTGCTAGGGTGCAGTATGTGGTAGTTAGGGGTGTGGCTAGAAAGTTAAAAGGCCATCAGTGATTGGCTGCTGGCTAGACTGAGTTAAATGAGCTCAGCCATTAGTCTGTATGACAGTCTGATGCAGAGTTATGAGCTCACAAAGTTTGATCCCATGTTAAGTCAATGAGAGTCTTTTGTAATGGAAGTCTACGGGACAGTTGCTAGGGTGCAGTATGTGGTAGTTAGGGGTGTGGCTAGAAAGTTAAAAGCTCATCAGTTATTGGCAGTTTGGTAGTCTGAGTTAAATGAGCTCAGCCATTAGTCTGTATGACAGTCTGATGCAGAGTTATGAGCTTACAAAGTTTGATCCCATGTTAAGTCAATGAAAGTCTTTTGAATGGAAGTCTACGGGACAGTTGCTAGGGTGCCATAAGTGGTTGCTAGGGAGTGGCTAGTAAGTCTAAAGGTCATCAGTGATTGGCTGCTGACTAGACTGAGTTGAATGAGGCCTGACTCTAGTCTGTAGGACAGTCTGATGCAGAGTTATGAGCTCACAAAGGTTGACCCAATGTTAAGTCAATGGCAGTCTTTTACAATGGAAGTCTATGGGACAGTTGCTAGGGTGCCAAAAGTGGTTGCTAGGGAGTGGCTAGTAAGTTTAAAGGTCATCAGTTATTGGCTGCTGGCTAGACTGAGTTAAATGAGCCCAGTTAGAAGTCTGTAGGACAGTCTGATGCAGAGTTATGAGGTCACAAAGTTTGACCCAATGTTAAGTCAATGGGAATTTTGGGAATTTTCCGGGTCGTTTTTCGGAAAACCGAAAGTCGGATCAGATGGAACAGATATAGCAACCCGAGTCAGACCAGTTTGAAGGTTTGACGAAAGTTTGAAGTATGAAGCTTGAAAAGTTTAGGAGGAGATACACTTTAAAATTAGTCTCAGAAGAAAGAAGAAGAAGAAGAAGAACTAGATTCTTAAAGTTTGAGAACAAACTTTGAGGCTGGCTTGTGAAAGCCTGACGGTAATAGTTTATTTAGTTTAAACAGTTTTTAAAAGTATGAAAAGATAGATAGATAGATAGATAGATAGATAGATAGATAGATAGATAGATAGATAGATAGATAGATAGATAGATAGATTAGCATGTTATTACCATGATTTTAACGTGAAATAGCATGTTGTTAGCATGATTCTAGCATGAATTAGCATTTTACTAGCATGATTTTAGCATGAATTAGCATGTTGTTAGCATGATTTTAGCATGAATTAGCATGTTACTAGCATGATTTTAGCAATAATTAGCATGTTGTTAGCATGATTTTAACATGAATTAGCATGTTGTTAGCACGATTCTAGCATGAATTAGCATGTTACTAGCATGAATTAGCATGTTACTAGCATGATTTTAGCATGAATTAGCACAATTCTAGCATGAATTAGCGTGTTGTTAGCATGATTCTAGCATGAATTAGCATGTTGTTAGCATGATTCTAGCATGATTTAGCATGTTACTAGCAAGATTCTAGCATGAATTAGCATGCTACTAGCATGATTCTAGCATAAATTAGCATGTTGTTAGCATGCTTCTAGCATGAATTAGCATGTTACTAGCATGATTCTAGCATGAATTAGCATGTTGTTAGCATGATTCTAACATGAATTAGCATGTTACTAGCATGATTCTAGCATGAATTAGCATGTTGTTAGCATGATTCTAGCATGAATTAGCATTTCACTAGCATGATTCTAGCATGAATTAGCATGTTGTTAGCATGATTCTAGCATGAATTAGCATGTTGTTAGCATGATTCTAGCATGAATTAGCATGTTGTTAGCATGATTCTAGCATTAATTAGCATGTTACTAGCATGATTCTAGCATGAATTAGCATGTTGTTAGCATGATTATAGCATGAATTAGCATGTTACTAGCATGATTCTAGCATGAATTAGCATGTTGTTAGCATGATTCTAGCATGAATTAGCATGTAACTAGCATGATTCTAGCATGAATTAGCATGTTGTTAGCACGATGCTAGCATGAATTAGCATGATACTAGCATGATTCTAGCATGAATTAGCATGTTACTAGCATGAATCTAGCATGAATTAGCATGTTGTTAGCATGATTCTAGCATGGATTAGCATGTTACTAGCATGATTTTAGCATAAATTAGCATGATTCTAGCATGAATTAGCATGTTGTTAGCATGATTCTAGCATGAATTAGCATGTGACTAGCATGATTCTAGCATGAATTAGCATGTAACTAGCATGATTCTAGCATGAATTAGCATGTTGTTAGCATGAGGGATAGATAGATAGATAGATAGATAGATAGATAGATAGATAGATAGATAGATAGATAGATAGATAGATAGATCGATAGATGGATAGATGGATAGATAGATAGATAGATAGATAGATAGATAGATAGATAGGTAGAGGTAGATGGATGGATGGATGGATGGATGGATGGATGGATGGATAGATAGATAGATAGATAGATAGATAGATAGGTAGATAGATAGATAGATAACGTAAGAGCATGAGTCAAACAAGTCAACCCCCGCCTCTCTACGATGTTCTGATGCTGAGATATAGCTGGTGCCATATCGTTGCTAGGTTAGTCTGTTTTGTTGCTATGGAGTTGATTGACAGCTTAGACTGATGATGTATCAAAGCTTCTTGCCAGTATGAACAGTTAAAAACAACCCCCATGTCTCTATCACACTACAGCATGACAATATCAGTCTGAACCTCTTTAATGGCAGTCTATGGGACAGTTGCTATGGTGCAGTATCTGGTTGTTAGGGTGTGGCTAGAAAGTTAAAAGGCCATCAGTAATTGGCTGCTGGCTAGACTGAGTTAAATGAGCTCAGCCATTAGTCTGTAGGACAGTTTGATGCAGAGTTATGAGCTCACAAAGTTTGATCCCATGTAAAGTCAATGAGAGTCTTTTGCAATGGAAGTCTATGGGACGGTTTCTAGGGTCCAAAAGTGGTTGCTAGGGCGTGGCCAGAAAGTTTAAAGGTGATCAGTCATTGGCAGTTTGATAGTCTGAGTTAAATGAGCCCAGTTAGAAGTCTGTGTGACATTCTGATGCGGAGTTATGAGGTCACAAAGTTTGGTCCAATGTTACGTCTATGGGATTTTTCCGACGGTCCCGGGACGTTTTTCGGAAAACCGAAAGTCGGATCAGTCGGAAAGGATATAGCAACTCGAGTCAGAATAGTTCGGAGGTCTGACCCGAGTTTGATGGTCATAGCTTGAAAGACCTAGGACGAGATAGAGTTTAATTTTTAGTCTCAGAAGAAGAAAATATAACTAGATTCTTAAAGTTTGAGAACAAACTTTGAGGCTGGCTTGTGAAGCTTAGACTGAAAGTTTAAAGTAATTCTAAGTTTTAAGTAACTTAAAGTATAAAAGTAGTTTTGAATGTAAAAGTATTTTTAAGTAATTCATATTTTAGGTTGTTAAAGTTTAAAAGTCATTTTAAGTTTTAAGAAAGTTGAATATTAAAGGTAGCTTTAAGTAGCTTAAATATTTAAAGTAGTTAAGTAGTTATGTTTTTATGTAGCTTAACAGGGAAGTGAAACACTCAAATTTACATTATTTTGTACATTGAATTCCACTTTAATGAAAATATATTAAGCAAACTGGAATGATGTATGTGTGTGTTTTGATGTGGGTGTATGCATGCATCAAGTTTATATGTATATATGTAAGTTTTATAAATGTTGTTTTGAACATAGGTTGATATGCGAGTAATGTATAGGTGCATATACAGGTGTTTTATGTGTTGATAGGTACAGTCTGATTTAAATCCTACATGGCGCCTCATACGATCAACTCAATCTCTGAAAATGTATGAAGAACATTAAAACTTGCCATGTGAAAAACAGCGCCTATCTTAGCTTGGTTTGAACACCAAAAGAGGTGAAGGCTTTAGTGGAGAAGAGTAAATGTACCCGCCCCTATGACGTCACCACCGGACCTGGTTGAAACCAAGGCTGAAACAGGTGAGACCATATTTGGCGCGTGACACGTGACTATCTTTGGCGCGTCTGCTAAATAGGTTAATAACCCTCTGATGCTGAGTGAGCTTCTCTTTCATTATGACCCGGGGCGGACTTACCAAAGACAGCACCAGGACATTTCACGTTGACCTAATGGTCAATCTGGAGTGCCACCGTGAATCTGGACCAATCGCCCACCACCAAGCGTGTAAGTGTATATGTCTGTGTGTGCACTTGTGTGACAATATGCCTATCTTTTTATTGAAAAGGGCCACCCCTTCTCAGGTGTGTTTTTCAGCATTGTGGCTGATTTATAGAATGTATACAATTCTCAGTAGGTCTGTGCAATTTATCGAAAATTCGATTTAGTTTTTTTACTTATAATGATTATAAAAAAAACATTAATCCAGATAAACGATTATTGCATCATATACCGCCCCGTTTAAAGCTGTACACATTTGTTGCTCTGCAAAGCTCAGTTCCACGTGAAAATGACTAAAACCATGTGCTGTAATTTTTGCAACACGGGATGTGCATCATGCATTGATGTACGTTCGAATCCTTTATATTTTTAACAGCGCGTAAGAGCACGTGCTGTTGGGTGTGTGCGAGCCTCGGAGCCATCTTAATGTGAGTGCTTTAATGGTCAAATACATGCACATTTGTGCCAGAACGCGGAGTTTAGTGAATATTCATAATAACCCTCGTTTGTGTAATAAATAAGTTGAGTATCTTGTATATTTGAGTATATATGCAGAAGACATGTGAAAGAGAAACCATATCAGAGCCGCACTATTCTTAAAGAGACAGCGCGCTGAAAGAGCACGTGCTGTTGGGTGTGTGCGCGCCGCATGGAGACATGCAGAGCATACACATCTTAATGTGAGTGCTTTAATGGTCAAATACATGCACGTTTGTGCCAGAACGTGAAGTTTAGTTATTATTCATATTAACCCTCGTTTGTGTAATAAACAAACAAGTTGAGTATCATGTATAGCTGAGCATATATGTGTAAGACATGTGAAAGAGAAATCATACCAGAGCCGCACTATTCTCTAAGAGACTTTTTAATTATTGTTAATAAATCAACAAATGGAGAAAATCTCTGCCCGCTGCTCTTGACTGAAGGGATTTTTTTTTTTTAGCAAAAAAGCATTTCTTACAGTGAAGATGCCTAAAGCACAGTTTAAACATAACAAATTTAATAACTCATTTCTAATAACTGATTTTATTTTATCTTTGCTATGATGACAATACGTCATTTTTTACTAGATATTTTTAAGATACTAGTATTCAGCTGAAAGTGACATTCAAATGCTTAATTAGTGTAATTAGGCAAGTCATTGTTTAACAGAAGTTTCTTCTGCAGACAATCAAAAATATATATTGCTTAAAGGGGCTAATAATATTGAGCTATTAAAATAGATTTTAAAATATTTAATCCTGCTTTTATTCTAGCCGAAACCAAACAAATAAGCCTTTTCTCCAGATGAAAAAATATTATAGGAAATACTGTAAAAAAAAAAAAAAAAATCCTCCGTTAAACATAATTTGAAAAATATTTATATATAAAAAAATTCACAGAAGGGCGAATTTTCACTTCAACTGATAATCGTTTTAAGTAAATCGCGATTACCAATATGACCAAAATAATCCCAATTATGTTTTTTTTCCCATATCAGAAACTGTATTTCTCTCTCTCTCTCTCTCATTTTAATTACATTACAGCATCAATTCTTTAAAAGGAACACTATAAAATTGAAAAAGGCACAATAACTGTTCACCGGTAGTTTATCAATATGGGAAGAAACAATAGCTCAGCATATACCCTCGATCAATGTGTGAACAGATGTACAATGGAAATAATTAAAACCTCAGATTTAAAAATTGGCTTAAATTAGCATCAAATAAAATTTAGAGAAGTTAGATTATTATAAGAAAAGTATTACAAAAACTGTTAAGGGTACCTAATATTTGAAATAAAACTACACCCTCTCTGAACTTTACAGATTTCCATGAGACAATTTGTTTTATGATTGGGTGCAGGGAGCCGAGTACTGCTCAGGAACAACAAACACTATAGAATCACTACCCAGGAACACTGATTCCTTTCGCTTCTTTCAATACATGTCCCTCTATGAACTTGGTATGTAAAAAAAAAAAAGTGCGTCACTACCAGCACTGTAACACAGTTTGACATAACGTAATGTTTTACAGCATGTACCTTCACTTTAATAAAGCTTGAAAGAATTCACACTTACTGTTCCCTGTATGCCGTGATGGAGGTGGGTGATGAGAATTTGGCAAATGGATAATGGTGTAGCCATAAATAATTGAAAACATAATTATTATTAAAACCTAAAAGGTTGACTTGACAGTTTGATATAGTTCAAAAAGTTTTATGATAGTTAATGGTGTGAAATGATTAGACTTACTATGTAATGCAGAATTATAATGGTAAATAAACACAATTTACACACATTTAATTTTTTATTAATTACAATTGTATAATTGTGTTAGTTAACAAAACCGAAATACACATACATTGTTTCAAATATTTAATTCAACTAGCCTAATGTAAAATAGAAACCGTAAAGAACAAAGGTAAAACAGAACTGTAAAGAACAAATTTAAATGACTGTAGCCTAATTGAGAAAATTAAGCAAACTGGAAACTTTACTTGAGGGTTGTTCATTAGACTGTCATGAAAACTTTAAAATCATGACACGATATGTATATGAAAGAGTTTATGCATGCTTATGACAACTGTCATTAGCACAGTTATGCCATTTTAAATGCTAAAATTACATAATGTGACATGGCAACACGTTCATAACAACATGACATAAATGCATCGTAACCTATTTTTTGCTTTGTGACACCTAATGACAGTTGTGATAAGCTGGCAAAAAAAAGTTTTATTCATTATACATGTCACGATTAAAAAGGTGAGTTTTATGAACACCCCTTGAACCTTTCCTCACAAACCCTAGAAAAGGCAGTCCATTGAGTCCTGAGTGTCTTCTGGATGGACCTGATTGGGGTCAGCAGATCCTCCACTGTGAACATCTGGAGGGCCCTGATCCGCATCAGCAGATCCTCCACTGGGAACATATGGAGGAACCTGATCCACACTGGCGGATCCTCCACTAGGAACGTCTGGAGGGACCTGATCCACACCAGCAGATCCTCCACTAGGTACGTCAGGAGGGACCTGATCCACACCAGCAGATCCTCCACAAGGTACGTCAGGAGGGACCTGTTCCACACCAGCAGATCCTCCACGAGGTACATCTGGAGGGACCTGTTTCACACTGGCAGGTTCCACGTGGAGGACGCTTCCACAGATGTGCCTGAGTTTTAATTGAAGTGGGAGCTGGTTTGCCAGCTCCTCAATAGTGCCTGCATAGAAATGTACAGGCACTATGTACTCATCCATATGGCTATCCAGGAGGATGAGCTTGTCGTGCATCTCTGACACTCCAACGATCTCAAGAACTGCCTCCTGGATATCCCTATCAATAAGCTGAAAAACAAAAAAAAATTTAGAAAAGGTTAGTAGAAAAGATTCAACTTGCATTTGATAAAAGTAACCGTATTTTCTGTGGATTAAGTTATATTTTTTTAAATCATAAAGGGCGCCTATTTTATCAATTTTTTTCAAGGTTTAAGATAAGTTTTTGTGTCTCGAATGTTTTTGTAAAATGTTGGCTCAAAATACCCATCAGATTATTTATGATACCTTTCTCTATATATGAAATTTGAGCTGTAATGATATTATAGCTGTTTTGTTGCTTGTGCCTTTAATGCAAATGAGCTAGTTCATTAAGTTAAATCCCAAATTGATTTGCACATACAGTATTTTATAGAAACTATTCAAAAGTGCAATACTATATACTAATTGCAAATAAGGGTTTTCAGATTCATCAGATGAACTACATTTTGGTAGAAAAAATATATTTTTTTCGTATACATTTTCCAATAATTTATGTAATGCGAACAACAGAAAAAAAACTTAAGGAAAAGTTTAATTTGTACTCTTCGTGTTATTTTAATCAAACAGCCTTCTGTGATGTTTTATCCACTGTTCATCTGACACTACTATAATCGTTATTAAGGCAACAATGTCATTTCATTTCTAAATTTTTAATGTCTCTTGAAGGTTAACACTTTTAAATGTGTGTGGATTACAGATGTGCAGCATATAATGTTTACCTTAAAAGTTGTGTGATTAGAAGAGTCGAATTTTGCTCTTCCATCTGGTCTTCCGTTTACTTTCAGGTGACTGAGCTCAATGATGTCCCCGACATAGAGCTCGTTAAGTGCTTCTTCCCGCCACAGTGAGACATCGTGTACTACGGAGCCACATTTCATCCGCAGGTCCAGGATCGGTATGTGAGTGCGAGTCATTCTAGGCACTTCAACCTGGAAAATGACAAAAAGGTAAGTACTATAGTGTTTTTATTTATTTATTTTTTTCTTAATCCTGACACAAGAGTTTACTGTCATTAAGTCGGACTGTATGTTTTGGTGATTTGAAATGTCAACATTAGCAGAAATCGCCTGTCTAAAGACATGCGGTACAGCTGAATTGGGTAGAGTAAATTGTCTGTTGTGAATGAGTGTATATGTGTATGAGTGGATGTTTTCCAGAGATGGCTGGCAGCTGGAAGGGCATCTGCTGCGTAAAACAAATGCTGGATAAGTTAGCGGTTCATTCTGCTGTAGCGACCCCGAAAAGAAAATGAATGAATGAATGAATGAATGAATGAATGAATTCACTTACTTTTTCTAACTGCCCCCGTAGACTCAGGTACCCAGTTTCACTGAAGATATCCTCTTCCTCTCCTGTTATAGGTCGTGAAGGAGGACAGAGGGCCTCCCTTGCAGCTCTTTTAGCCTCCTCACTTATGGCTAGCGGAGCCGTCCTAAATTTGATGGTGCCTTTATTTACAAATAAACATCGGCGGCCATATTTGTTTGAGATGGTTACATTTTTTACAATATATGAGTGTCCCTCTTCAAATTCAGGGTCACTGCCGTTTTTTTATGGACAGATAAACTGCATCACCATCCGTAAGGGCACATAAAGATGTGACTTTGTAGGTGTCAACAATTATTTTGTTTTCATGTTTAATAAATGTCACAGCCTTTTGGCTACTGTGCACTTTAACACAGGTGATGTGCAGTGGTGGTGGGCGGCTGTACGGTGTTGCCATCCTAAGAATAAGAAAAAAAGGTTACTCTGTATTAGTTGTAAATATTATGTAGAATAAATTATTATTTCTTTTTAACTCAATTCATCAATTAAACATATCAATTAATCTAAATCTGTTTGTCTTGACTGGAATGTTGTGCTACATCCTCCTTCAAAATATCATATATTGTGTTTTATAGAAGAGAGAAACTCAAAGATTTGTAAGCATATAAGGGGGGAGTAAATTGTTGTTTTTTTTTTTTTTGTGAGGGGGGTATTTATGCTTTTTAAAGATTATTAAATATTTTGCATGGCCAAAGTCTAACAATCTAGGCCCAAATCAAGGCCTTCCTAACATCTCAAGCATAAAGACAATTGGAAAATAATTGGCATACAATGAAGAGTCAAACTCTTTAAAACCAATAATTTACCAAACTTGTCACCAGTAATGGTTAATTTTACCAAATCATGCCCTAGGTGGGTGTGGAATGTCCTGACCTAACATTGTCTCAGTCTGCCCATGCATAGTACTGTATAACTATAATCATATTGGCATATCAGAATTAACAATTGGATAATTATAAATTGACACATTTTTACAGAATACCATCGATGCACTGTTTTATGAAACTCGTCACAATATTAGTCCTGCCTCTGACAATATAGGTTATAATGCTGTAATTGTTAAAACGAGGATAAAATACCTGGAAAAAACACTTCCTATCAGATCAAATCCTGTCAGAAAAACTATTATAGTTTACAGATTTCTATTTATTTCTTTAGATTTTGAGATTCTTGGTATGGGATTTCATCGAGGTCTGCAGTGTAGTATACAATTCATTGAAAATCCAGTAATAAATAATGCATTTATTCTTAGGAGTATTAACCTGTGCAGATACTCAGAGCACCGTTAAATATAAGCCACTGTTATTTTTTTAATATTTTATTATAAATTGGGCATATAGTATTACGCAATGTTTTATTTATATAGAGCATTTTTCTAAAGTTTTTTTTAATTTTTATTTTATTATAACACAAGAAGTTTGTAAAGGGTTCACTGTGAACATCAGCCTGCTTTCAAGATTTAAGATAAGTCTTTTGTGTCTTCAGAATGTGTCTAAAGTTTCAGCTCAAAATACCTATCAAATTATTTATTATACCTTCCTGGATATATATTAAAAGTCACATGAACATTATTTGAAGTAAAAAGTTAAACACAAACACAGCTAAATGAAATATTGAGTATTATTCAATTATACGACTAGTCTGTAACAGTTAGCAGAGTTTTTCACAGCATTTTTATTGAAGAAGTGGTAATTTCTTATTTATTTCAGTCACATTAACTTTTTAAAATTAAAATAAGAATGAAGTAAAAAACTAATTTAGATAAAATTGCCTCAAACACTAAAAACCCCATTCCTGGCGTATAAATGATCATACTATAATTATTAAACTTAACGTTACGCATCCAGCTGTATTCTGACAAGATTTGACTGGACAGAAGTGTTATCTGAGGTATTTAAAAACAAAAAACAAAACCATGTTATTTTATAAAGGCATCTGTAGAATTTATAGTATAATATCATAATTTAATTATACTGTAATCATAATCATATAAAAGCTAAATAAGAATTAAAAAGCTCTCACCTCAGAAGTATGCTGTCTGTTGTACAACTGAAAGAATTGACAGTGATGTGTATCCAGTCAGAAGCGAGACATCCATCACCAAGGCTCATGACGTCAGATGGAAACCTTTATCGAATGATGTTCATGCATTTTTGTTTATTATTTTTATTCATATAATAAATGTTGATTGACAATGTGGCGCATCCAATCAGAAGCGAGACATCCATCACCAAGGTACATGACGTCAGATGGATGTCCATGTGGATTGACAGTGAGGCGCATCCAATCAGAAGCGAGGCATCCATCACCAAGGGACATGACGTCAGATGGAAACCTTTTATCAAATGATATCCATGTCTTTTTTATTTTTTATTTTATTCGTGTAATGTTAATTGTTATTTAAAATTCATTATATGTAGTACATTGAAACATTTCTGAGGTCATAATTCATTAAAATATCACACTGATGTATTCTCTTATTAAATGAGTAATGTTTTACGTTGGTCACTAGAGTGTTAAAAGACGATTGTATGCTTATCAAAACAATTATTACGATTTTGTTTTGAGTTTTATCAGTAACAATACTTATAATTTTAGTTAATATCTTTTATATTTATAATTATGTATTGTACCTTATTTTGTACTAATATTTTTTAGATATAAGCAAGATAAGTTTGCGAAATACCTTGGTATTTCTTTAAAAAAAATAAAAAAAAAAGGTAAACAAATTTTAACGTAAACATAAGAGCTGGCCAATGAGACCGCTGGGATTTTCCATAACCTGTCCTTAATCATCCGGTCCGATGGTCCGCACATTGGGTCTCGCATTAGGAACGATTTCTGAGGTAAATTTTCAATTAAATGTTAAAAAAAATGCGTACGAGTGCTTAAATTGGCTATACTCAGACAGATATATTATGAACTAATTGTTTTTGAGAAACGAATAAATCGTTATTAAGCATTACTATTAAATTAGTCTTGTGAGGGAACTATACCGGATGGTGTGCGACGAATTTTGTCCTCAGTCTAATTTACTCGCATTTTATACCTCCTGTTCGTTATTTTGCCATGTAAACAGTATTAATTCAGTTTATAACGTTTGACCCCTTAACGTTATATGCTTTATAAAGAAATGCAGTCGTTTGTCATTAAATAAACTCTTGACTTTTATCCCAAAAGTATGCATTTTTTTCTGTTAGTCTCCAGATTTGATGAAATATTGATGGAATATCATGTCTTTACTTGATATTTTACCATTTTTACCCATACTGAGGCGATGAACTTAGAGCTTCATGCCCATTTCATTCATACGGGAAACCAGAGGGCGCCATACATAAAGGCCTTTGGCCTAGCGCAGGGGTGCTCAATCCTGTTCCTGGAGATCTACCTTCCTGCAGATTTCAGTTGGTACCCATATCAAACACATCTGCCTGTAATTATCAAGTGGCATGCAGGTCCTAATTAATTAGTTCAGGTGTGTTTGATATGGGTACCAACTGAAATTTGCAGAAAGGTAGATCTCCAAGAACAGGATTGAGAATCCGTGGCCTAGCGGATCGCACGTAGATATTTACACGCACTTCGTCTTTCCTTTGTTTACTAGCGTTGCTAAGCAACGCAAACAGATGACAGTAAAAACTTAACCCGTTATATAAGATGTAGTAAAAGCATTTTCATAGTATTCTCATTTTGTACATTTTATTTCTTATTCTGTGATAAGAATTTAGCCTGATGTAACCTTAGGAAAGCAGCACATAAACCACAAAAGTAGTTAAAGTGCTGCCTAACAGACAGACAAATAATGGAACTTTACATATTTATCTTAATAGACACATATTCATCCATCCCTGTGTATTATTTGGCACATCTCCCTTTTCTCCACGTTTTTCCCTTTTCAATTCAATCATTGTTTTGTTTTGTTTTTGGCATGACAAATGTATTGCCAGATATACAATAAATTCCTGTCTATGTATACTTAATATTCTAATGGTTCGACATTATATATTAACAATAACAATACAATTTATTCCTGGCTCAAAATAAGGCAGAGGTGGTGATCAAGAATTTTTTTCCTACTTGAAACAAACACATTTTGCATCAAGTAAATATAATTTAATTGAAAAGAGACATTAAATGTAATTACAAAACATTATTAGCTAATCTGTTTATTTAAAGTAATCTCACATTCTATGATATATATGAGTAAATATGAAATGGATGCAACAATAATTTAAAGTGACGCAGTGGGTTGCACGATCACCTCACAGCAAGAAGGTCGCTGGTTTGAGCCTCGGCTGGGTCAGTTGGCATTTCTGTGTGGAGTTTGCATGTTCTCCGCGTGTTGCCGTGGGTTTCCTCCAGGTGCTCTGGTTTCCCCCACAGACCAAAGACATGTGGTATAGGTAAAGTCTGTAGTGTGTGTGTGTGTGTGAATGGGTGTGCATGGATATTTCCCAGTGATGAGTTGCAGCTGAAAGGGCATCCCCTGCTTAAAATAAATGCTGGATAAGTCGGCGGTTCTTTCTGCTGTGGCGACCCCTGGTTAATAAAGGGACTAAGCTGAAAAGAAACTAAATGAATAATTTACAGAAGTGTTTTATTAAACTATAAAAAACTGAATTCAACTAAGTCTGAGACAGACCAAGGGTATTTTAAAGCTTACTGTACAATTATTTCAAAGATTTTTTTTTCTGACTACTGATGAAATGAGACCAAAAATAAAATAATAAACCAGCAAAATAATCATGTTCACAGCACAAATGCCATAATGACTTCATCACGTGTAGCTGTGACTGGTTACCTAATTGTTGTCAAGGTGGATGTGGTACAAATTTAACAAGAGAGAATTTTCTATGCAAAATCATGAATAATAATATTGTAACTTTAAACTAATATCAGTGAACTATAATAATGATTTCTTTATTTTCTTTTTATTGCTTGTCTATAAATGTGCCATGTCTATATCTTTGTATACCAGATCATTGCACCCTCTGCTCCAAGTTATCTTTTAACTAAATGTTTTGGCAGTAACTGTCAAGGTTTGTATTTGTTTATTTATTGATCTACTTATTTTTTACTCATCTTTTAGATTGTGTTGTCCTCTACCACTTCTTCCAGCTGAAGAGTGATCACCAGTACCTTTCTTAAGGTAATTAATGTTCATTTTCACCTCATTAGTAGTGATTTACAACTAATTTGTTTAATTTTTCTGTGAAAATTCTGAATCGTCTTAGATATTTCTTTGATTTAATAAATGTTTTTCATGGGATTGTGGCTGCATTGGCCTTCTTTGCAAGTATCATTTTACATGTTACACATTATCTGTTTAAATTTTAATTTATTGTACATGTACTGTAAGTTCTACATAGACATTGCCATCATAATTATCTACCATTTACAGTCCATATAAACATGTAATGCTAAGTAACACCAATGTCTCGAAGACTTAATGTATCAGATTGTGTAAACAAAATTGTCACTTTTATTACAGCAGTTGGACATCTTTATTACTGTCTATGTAAGAACCATTTTTTAACCATCTACTTAATGACTTTTATTTATATTTTTAGTATTAATTTTCCTCCCTCAATTCAATAAGTAATCATTTTGAAATTATTGACATTATATATTATTATTGTTATTATATATTATTATTAGTAGTATTATTTAGTAATTAGCTGTTAACATATTTCACGTTTAGCTGATCATTTTGTAAATCAAATGCAACCGTGTATAAAGAATGTTATTAACTATTTGTGTGTGTGTGTGTGTGTGTGTGTGTGTGTCTTGGTGTGGTTGTGTCCTTTACTGTCCTTTACTGTCCTGTCCTATCTATACCTTTATAATCATTTTTCACTCAAAACTTTGTATTGCTTCAATCTCCACCTCTTGCTCATTCCATTCTTTCTCTTCCGAAAACCAAAAACTTGCTGGCTGCTAAAAACCCAAAACGCTGCTGCACTGCTTGCTGCTTTGCTTGCCTGCGACCCAAATATATTACCACCCAAAACGCAATCCAACATGCAAAATCCCAAATGCTAATGCGTGCTTGCAATTGCATCTCAAAAAGAAAAAGCCAGAACAAATCTCAAACTCTTTGAAACCAAAAACTCTTGACTGTGAAAAACTCTTGATTCTGAAAATTATTTGACAGTAAAAAAGTTGATTGCCTGTGAAAAGCTCAAAGTAAACATCAAACTGAGGTAAGAACTACTACTGATTAAGAAAAGAGAGAAATTAATTTTCAGATTTCACCAACATTGAATATCAACTCTTTTGGAGTCAACAATCATTTTTGATTGATATAACTTCACAATAAGTAATACTTACTGTTATCTTGTTATACATCATATATTTTACATTTCGTTGTGACCTTTTACCTACTAGTACATATCTCTATTTTTAGTACTCATATCCTTTCACATCTGCATTTGCTTAATTGCCAGTTTCGAAACATCACAATGCCAAAAAAAGGAAAGAGGAGTGAATCTCAGAAACAGCGCAGAAAACGAGAAGCTTCATTTGGCACCAGTAGCAGTGCCAGCTCTGTATCAGGTAAGAATGATGCATACGTTATGTCTGTTACAGCATCCCACTGCCAAAACGATGACAGGTACAGTAGTTACTCTAGAAACCGCCAGTGTACTTGCAATTCATTGATGTTCCTAGCAGTCCACAATGAACGGAATGAGCTAAAGAGTTTTGACTTAGACTGGATTTTACAGAGAGGCGATGCAGTTTACACTGTTGTCAAACAATCGCTCCAAACCAAAGGCCAGTTTGTCGATAGTTTTTTAAACTTTGATGAGCTACCAAACTCAATGCAGACAAATGCTCACCAGTATGACATTCTTAAACATCCTCAAAGATCTGGGCTTCTAAAGGATACACCTGCCCTAGATGAGTATGAAAATCTTGAGAATACACTGCAGTGTCTTAAAAATGATGCGACTCATGCATTGCTGCTGTGTGGAGGATTGTGTATCGCTGTATTCAGAGATCGCTCAGGGAGGTTTGGCTACTTTGATTCTCACTGCAGAAAACCAGATGGCATGTATACAGGTGAAAGAACAGGGACAGCCGTGATGTTGACGTTTTTCCATTTAAAAGACATGGTAGAGAGACTACTTCTTTTGTTTCAAGGGTGCTTCCAGTTTAGTGATCAAGAACAATTTGATCTTTTACCAGTGTCATTCATTGAAGTTACAGAAACTGATGTGCATTCAGAAGTCCCAATGAAGTGCCGTGTGCTTGAACGTGAAGGAATACCATGCGTTTCTTTTGAGAAGGCTCCAAATCATCATTCACAATCTACAATTAAGCAGATAAAAACATTCAATAAGACTCAAAATAATTTTCTATCAGTTGCAGCATCCCACTGTCAAAGTGATGTCAGGTACAACAGTAACTCCAGAAACCGGCAGTGTACGTGCAATGCCTTAATGTTCCTAGCAGTCCACAATGAAAGTAATCAGCTACAGAGTGCTGATCTAGATTGTGTCTTACAGAAAGGTGATGCAGTTTATAGTAGTGTCAAACGATCTCTCCAGAACAAAGGCCAGTTTGTACATGATTTTTTAAATTTTGATGAGCTACCGAGCACAATTGAGACAAACTCCCGATGTTACAACATTGTAAAACATCCTCAGAGGTTTGGTTTTCTGAAAGATACACCTGCTCTAGGAGAGTATCAAAATCTTGAGAATACACTGCAGTGTCTTAAAAGTGGTTTAACTGATGCATTGCTGCTCTGTGGAGGCTCATGCATTGCTGTTTTTAGAGATCGCACAGGGAGGTTTGGCTATTTTGATTCTCACAGTAGAACACCAGATGGCAAGTATACTGGTGAAAAATCAGGCACAGCCGTGATGTTGACCTTTCTTCATTTAAAAGCCATGGTAGAGAAACTACTTCAGTTGTTTCAGGGGTGTTTGCAGTTGAGTGATCAAGAACAGTTTGATCTTTTACCTGTGTCGTTCATTGAAATTACTGGAAATTATTTCCACACGGAAGTCTCAGAGGAGTGCCATGAGCCTGAAGATGATGTAGCTAATGAACTGTCCCATTCAACTTATCAAGATAAAATTAATGTTGTAACTACCTTCACTAACAATCAGGGCAGATTAAAACCCAACGTATTAAGTGAGTTTTCTCATGACATCTCGTCAACTTGTCAGTTGGCTTTGTCAGCTTCAAATCAAATACATTCACCGTTGACATTTGAGAAACCAAAAAAACTGAATAAAGCTCAAAGGCGAAAGTTTTATTGCAACAAAAGGCGCAAAATAATGGCTCAGAGACAAGATAATTATACAAAAATACAGAATGCAAGTAAGGATTACGTGTATAAAACAAGTAGTGAATACAGACAAAAACATAAACAAGCCATGAAAAACAGCTATTGGAACAACATGATTTACAGAGAGCAGCACAAAAAAGCTATGAAAAGCAACTATGAAATTAATGAAAATAGAGAGAGAAAAAAAAGTAATGCAATTAGCAAGTACAGGAATGATGAACAATACAGAAATAGGAAAAAAAGTAAAATAATGTTAAATTACATAAATAATGAACAATTTAGAAAGAGACAAAGGAATTATATAATTCAAAAGTACAGGACAAATTATCAATTCAGGGAGAGACAAAAGTATTATATAATTCAAAAATACAGGACTGATGATCAATTCAGGGAAAGACAAAAGCATTCTATAATTCAAAAATACAGGACTGATGATCAATTCAGGGAGAGACAAAAGCATTCTATAATTCAAAAATATAGGACTGATGATCAATTCAGGGAGAGACAAAAGTATTCTATAATTCAAAAATATAGGACTGATGATCAATTCAGGGAGAGACAAAAGTATTCTATAATTCAAAAATACAGGACTGATGATCAATTCAGGGAGAGACAAAAGCACTATATAATTCAAAAATACAGGACTGACGATCAATTCAGGGAGAGACAAAAGCACTATATCATTCAAAAATACAGGACTGACGATCAATTCAGGGAGAGACAAAAGCACTATATAAAGGAAAATTATAGAAACAATGCCAAATATAAGGAACAACACATGCAATATCTTGTTAATAGATATTTAAATTATCCAGATTTTAGGCAAAGGCAAAGGGAACATTATAGAAACAGATGCAAAAATGATCCTCTTTTTTATGAAAAAAGAAAAAAACAATTTAAGCAACGTTATCAATGTGATGCACAGTTTAGGGCTCGCCAGAACAATTATAATTTATTCAAATCTAAAAATTTGAAAAAAAATGAAAAAATGTCTAAACTTAAGGCTCTTCACAAAGTGCACTGCGCACAGGGCATACAATGTAAATACAAAAAAATGTTTCTGATACGCCAGCAAACAGAAATGTTACAAAATATTCAGCCTGACATAGATCCAGTCATGGTAACTGCCTTAAATATGTTCAGAGATGTTATAAAACAGGGTCCAACTTATGTCTGCACATGCTGTGCCAGAGCACTCTTCTTAAATCAAGTACGTAGATGTGATCGAGAGAAGTATCAAAAGAATCCAGAACTGGTTTCACTTTGTTTGACTGCGAACTATGTACACAACAGCTCCAACTGTTCAGATCAATGTAACTTGGAAGACATGACAACAGAGTGGATCTGTCATTGCTGTAATACGACCCTTTTGACAGGTCAAATGCCAGATATTGCTGTAGTCAACAAGCTTCAGTTTTTTCCCATTCCCTCAGAACTTTGTAATTTGAATATCCTAGAAAGACATGTTATTGCAAAATACATTCCATTTGCTAAAATTTTAACTCTTCCTAAAGGTCAACAGAGAGCTATTAAAGGAGCTGTAATTTCTGTTCCATCTGAAGTAGAAACAACAGTGAATAGTTTACCTAGACCAAGAAATGAATCACAGCTGCTAACAGTGAAACTGAAAAGACGTCTATGCTACCAGGGTCACTATCAGTTTCAGACTTTAAACATGCATAAAGTTTTGTCTGCTTTAAAAAAACTGAAAGAAGTCCATTCAGAATATAAAAATATATGCATTAATGCAGCACTTTTTGAAGAAGAAATGTTTAGTGAGCATGAAGAGGATGAAATGAATATTGAAGATGGCAGCCAAAATGAGAACATTGAAGAACAGAGCAATGAGAATGTGCAAAATGATGACACTGAGACCACTGCAGAAGAACAATCAAGAGGTCTTGCTTTGGATACATGTCTTCAACCTCCAGATCTTGCTCAGCAGCTATTGTCCTATGATGATGGGATATTTTGTATTGCCCCAGCTCAAGGAAACACACCTGTAAGCATTTTTAAAGTACCTAAACTCGAATCCATGGCATTTCCAGTGCAGTTTCCAGACGGAAAGAACACCTTTGATGAGCCTCATAGAGCCAAACATATTTCCCCTAGCAGGTATTTTAATTCTAGACTGTTCTCTATAGACAATCGTTGTGCAAGAGATACTAACTATATCTTCTTTGCACAATTTGTGACCGAAATGCACATGGCCACATCTAGTATGTCTATCCAGCTGAGGAAAGCAAAACCCATGACCCGTGATGGACGAAGAATAAACTGTTCACTGCTGCAGGACAAACGGGAGTTAGAAAAACTTGTATTAAATAAGGAAGCAACACGTTTTATGCAGCCATTAAGAGGGACTCCAGCGTACTGGGAGAAAACTCTTCGTGATTTGTTTGCTATGCTTAGGCAGCTGGGCACTCCAACATTTTTCTGTACATTTAGTGCTGCTGAAATGAGATGGCCTGAAGTGATTACTGCCATTAAAACACAACAGCGTGAAACTGTAAACTTTGCTGATTTAGACTGGTCAGAAAAATGTGAAATCTTGAAAAGCAACCCAGTAACAGCTATGAGAATGTTTGAAAAACGCGTTGAGGCCTTAATGAGAGATTTAATCATGTCACCTGCTCAACCTGTTGGTGAGGTTATTGACTTTTTTTACAGAGTAGAGTTTCAACTTCGTGGCTCTCCGCACATTCATTGTTTATTTTGGGTAAAAGATGCTCCAGAGTTTGAACATGATCAAGATCAGGTGGTTTGTGATTTCATAGATAAATACATTTCATGCAAATTACCAGATGTAATCAAAGACCCAGAATTGCATAGAATTGTAAGTGAGGTGCAGATGCACAGCCGTAACCACTCCAAATCTTGCAGAAAGAACAATAAGCATTGCCGATTTGGATTTCCTAAACCACCAATTAATAGGACTATGATAACTCGTCCCAGACCTCCTCCAGAAAATCAATCAAATGAACAAGGTGAATCAACAGAGGAAAATCATCCTTTTAATGCTAAAAATGCTAAAGCTGAGCTTCAGAAAGTGTGGGATCTACTGAATGACTCAACTAAGAGTTTTGATAACGTAACAGATTTACTTAATCAAGTAAACATGACTTATGAGGATTATGAGAATCACATTGACGCTCTTTCTAAATCAAGTGTAATAGTTATGGAGAGACGACCACAGGACTGCTGGGTTAACGGCTATAATCCACTACTATTAAGAGCCTGGAATGCAAATATGGATATACAATTCATTCTGAACCCCTACAGCTGCATCATGTACATGCTGTCATACATTTCAAAAGCTGAACATGAGATGAGCGATTACTTAAAAACTGTTATAAGAGGGTCGAGCCATGATGACTTGTCTGACCGTGAATGCATGAAAAAGGTCATGAATGCCTATTCAAAGAACAGAGAAGTCAGTGCTCAAGAGGCCGTTGCTCGCACATGCAGCCTGAAGTTGAAATCATCATCACGTGCTGTCATATTCATTCCAACGGATGACAATGCTGTAAAAATGAGTTTACCCATGAAATACTTGCAGAATATGGATGATGATGTAGAGAATGTCTGGATGACTGGACTGCCAGACAAGTACAAGGCCAGACCAAACAGACCTGAATTCGAGAACATGTGCATGGCTGAATTTGCCAGTGAGTACCGCATTGTTTATGCAGGACAAACAAAGCGAAAAAATGTTTTGCCACTTCAAAATAAATTGGGACACATACAGAAAAGGACAAGGGGAAAGCCTGCTGTTATTAGATTTGCTCGATTTTCAGAGAAAAAAGATCCAGAAAAATTCTATGGAACTCTGCTAAAACTCTACTTGCCATATCGTACAGATAGCCAGTTGAAATGTGCACGATTCCCAACATATCAAACCTTTTATGCATTAGCTTCAGTAAAACTACCAGGAAGTGATGAAGTGCAGCGTGTTTACAACATTGTAAGTGAAAATCGTGAAAAATATGAAAAACATAATGAGGATATAGAAAGGGCAATTGAAGATTTTGAAAAGAATGGTCCAATTGAAGATGCATGGACTACATTGGCACCGACAAATGAACTGATACGATTGGAAAGCATTATGGAGCGAGAACCTATTGATCCTAATGAAGTTAATGAACAAGATGACATTCCTGAATACACTGCATCCAGCGCTGTCAGTAACACAGCTATGCTGCTTATGGAGGCTGCCAAACTAAATACTGCACAGATTCGCAAAATGTATCAGAGCTTGAACCAAACACAAGCTTCCATATTTTATGCTGTGCGGGACTGGTGCAAAAGATGCGTTTCCGGTGAAAAACCACAACAGTTTCTCTACTTTCTTAATGGAGGAGCCGGTGTGGGCAAATCACATGTTGTTAAATCTATTTATGCAGAAGCATCCAAAATACTGCGTAGGCTTCCATGTATGCAAGAGAATACTGACATTTCCAAAACTACTGTTCTTTTAACTGCATTCACAGGTACTGCAGCCTTTAACATCTCTGGTAAAACACTGCACTGTCTTCTAAAGCTGCCAAGAAGCTTAAAGCCTCCATATCAAGGTCTGGGAAACATTTTAGATGAAATCAGAGCAGATCTTTCTAATGCACACATTTTAATTATTGATGAAATATCGATGGTGTCAAAGCAGTTATTTGCCTATGTAAACTGGAGACTTCAACAAATTAAGGGAAATCAGAAACCTTTTGGTGGTCTGTCTGTACTCTGTGTTGGTGATTTTTACCAGCTTCCACCACTGGGAAGAGCAAAACCACTTTGTGTTTATGAGGAGCATGTGTTGGACTTCTGGAAAGATCATTTTCAAATGATAACGCTGACACAGATAATGAGACAGAGAGAGGATCTTTCATATGCTGAACTTCTTAACCGTCTTAGAATAAAACAGAAACACGAGAAGCTAACTGATGCAGACAAATGTATGTTAGAAGCTGTCATAAGATCTGCCCCTGAAGAGTGTCCCTCTGATGCTCTGCACATCTATGCAACTAATAAAGAGGTAGATAGTCACAACACAGCAGTCATATCGTCACGTTTTTCTGAAATTATCACAGTTTATGCGAATGATTACAAAAAAGATCCACGAACGGGTGAAATGAAGCGCCAAGGTGTACCACTAAAAGGTGACAAACGTGATCTTGTTGATACACTACAGATTGCTATCGGTGTACGAGTAATGCTTATTAGAAATATTGATGTAGAAGATGGTCTGGTGAATGGTACTTTTGGAAAGGTAGCAAAAATAACAACTCTGAACCGAGATGATGTTCCGTTTGTGCACTTAATTGGTTTGCATTTGGATGATGTGAATGCTGGACAAAAACATCGTAACAAAGCACCTGGAGATGACAATATTGTCTATATTGAGAGATTAGAAGAACCACTAAAAAGAAAAGGAACAATTCGTAGACAATTTCCCATGAAACTTGCTTTTGCTTGCACCATACATAAAGTGCAAGGAATGACAACTGATTGTGCCGTTGTATCTCTGAAACATGTATTTGAACCTGGCATGGCGTACGTTGCACTCAGCAGAACAACAACACTCAGCGGATTGCACATTATCGATTTTAATGAAAATAAAATTTTCTGTGATCCAGAAATACGCACCTCCTTGGAGAGCATGCCAAAAGCTGATTTTCACAATTTTCAGCCCATCTTAGATTTATTGCAGGATTCAAACCTAAATTCAGCACTTAAAATCATTCACCATAACACAGAAGGTCTTCAGTGTCACATGGATGATTTAAAATGCCACCATGAACTTTTATTGGCAGACATATTGTGTCTCAGTGAAACGCATCTATCTGGCTCCTGTGTTCCTGAATATCTCCAGCTGGATGGATACACCATGTACAAGCGCAACAGGCATTCATCCTACACAAACTATGCACATTTAGCGAACAAGAGTGGTGGTGGTGTAGCCATATATGTGAAGAACATCTTTCAAGCTCGTCCTATGATGTATATCCAGAATGTTACAGATTTGGAATATCTGGTTTTGAAGATAGAAACCCCCAAACAAGCACTTCTTGCAGTGATCTACAGACCACCCAGTTACCAACTATCAGAGTTTTTGCTCAATCTCAATGGCCTTTTGACTTCTCTGGAGATTCTGAACATCAAGCCTGTTATAGTGTGTGGAGACTTCAATGAAGATCAGCTGTCCCGTTGCAACAAACCCATTCTCAATTTGTTTCATGATAAAGGATACACACAACTCATCAGCACCGGAACAACAGAAAACAACACTCTTCTTGATCCTGTTTTCATAAGCAGCGCACACTCAAATGTAAGAGCAGGAGTTCTACAGACATATTACAGCTATCATGATCCTGTGTATTGTGTTTTAGAATAGATACATCAAATATAGAAAAACTGCATACGTCTTATTAAGCTTTTTTGTAATATAGTTAGATAACTTATTGAAATAATAATCATAATAAATGCAAATTATACTAAGCTGTTCACATTGTCTTCTTGTGTGCATGTGTGTGTGAATGTGTTATTATAGACTGTCTGTCTGTGTGTGTCTGTGTTTGAATGTATTAGATAAAGAATGAATGGTGAGTGAATGTCCTTTCCAAGGATCGCCACCTTGACGTGGTGGAAAGGCTTGTGTGTACCAGTGATCCCAAAAGTAAGCCATTTTGGAGCATTTTACACTCAATGGCTGTGCTTAGGGGGAGGTTCCAGACTAAGGCGATCCAAAACATTAATTTAATAAAATATTATGCTGTGTGGAATTACTTGACTGTCTTTATTGATTTATGCAAAACTGTTAATTCAGTGACAAAAACTTTCAAATATACAGATACTAAATTAGCCTATTGTTAGCATGATTCTATCACAAATTAGCATGATGTTAACATTATTTCACTGCATATGTTGTTAATATGATAAAAGTATGGGTTAGAAGATTATTGGCAGGATTTTAGTACAAATTAACGTGTTAAAAGGATTCTAGCATGTTAGCATGTTTATAGTTTGAATTAACATGTTGTTAGCATGTTTTGAGTATAAATCTACTACAAATTAGCATGTTATTAGCATAATTTTAGTATGAATTAGCATGATAGCATGATTTTACTATCAATTACCATGTTACTAGAATGATTCTAGCATGAATTAGCATGTTATTAGAATGGTTCTTGCTTAAATTGGCATGTTACTAGCATGGTTCTAGCATGTTACTAGCATGATTATAGCATGAATTAGCATGTTGTTAGCATGAATTAGGATGTTACTAGCATGATTCTAGCATGAATTAGCAAGTTATTAGCACGATTCTAGCATGAATTAGCATGTTACTAGCATGATTCTAGCATGAATTAGCATGTTATTAGCATGATTCTAGCATGAATTAGCATGTTATTAGCATGATTCCAGCATGAACTAGCATGTTACTAGCATGATTGTAGCGTGAATTAGCATGTAAGTAGCATGATTTTAGCATGAATTAGCATGATTCTAGCATGAATTACCATGTTGTTAGCATGATTTTAACATGAATTAGCATGTTGTTAGCACGATTCTAGCATGAATTAGCATGTTACTAGCATGATTCTAGCATGAATTAGCATGTTACTAGCATGATTTTAGCACGAATTAGCACAATTCTAGCATGAATTAGCATGTTGTTAGCATGATTCTAGCATGAATTAGCATGTTGTTAGCATGATTCTAGCATGATTTAGCATGTTACTAGCAAGATTCTAGCATGAATTAGCATGCTACTAGCATGATTCTAGCATAAATTAGCATGTTGTTAGCATGCTTCTAGCATGAATTAGCATGCTACTAGCATGATTCTAGCATAAATTAGCATGTTGTTAGCATACTTCTAGCATGAATTAGCATGTTACTAGCATGATTCTAGCATGAATTAGCATGTTGTTACCATGATTCTAACATGAATTAGCATGTTACTAGCATGATTCTAGCATGAATTAGCATGTTGTTAGCATGAATATAGCATGAATT